>NW_026734389.1:0-300000 GCF_949786415.1 Peromyscus eremicus | reverse complement strand
GCTAGCTTGCCTTACAAGACACACTCTGCTTTTGAGAAAAGAGCAGTATTCTACTCTAATGTGTTTCCTGTAGGGCCAGAACATTGAGCTTGCTCAGAACAAAAAACTGTGCTTCCTACACACACGGGCCATATCTAGTTCAACTCTGCTTAGGAATCTGACAAGAACAGTAGCTCCTCTTCAGTCCAATACACTGTACTTGCTGGGAAAAGTCGCGTGTGTTATTTGCACTGTGTATAAGAAAGGGAGCGCAATAGTTACTTTCCTTACCAGAAAACAACTCTTGCTCGTGGGACCAAAAACTGCATGTGATTCAACTCCATTTAGGACTGGGAAACAAACGCTACCTCGCCTTACAAGAAACACACTCTGCTTTTGAGAAAAGAACACTCTTCTACTCTACTGTGTTTCATATAGGGCCAAAATAGTGAGCTTGCTCAGAACAAAAGAACTGTGCTTCTTACACACACGGCCATATCTAGTTCAACTCTGCTTAGGAAACTGACAAGAACAGTAGATCCTCTTAAGTCCAATACACTGTACATGCTCTGAACAGACGCCAGTGCTATTTGCCCTGTGTATGACAATGGGAGCGCAATAGTGACTCTTCTTACCAGAAAACAACTCTTGCTCGTAGGACCAGAAACTGCATGTGATTCAACTCCATTTAGGACTGGGAAACAAACACAAGCTCGCCTTCCAAGAAACACACTCTGCTTTTGAGAAAAGAGCACTCTTCTACTCTACTGTGTTGCCTATGGGGTCCGAACAGTGAGCTAGCTCAGAACAAAAGGACTGTGCTTCCTACACACACGGGCTATATCTAGTTCAACTATGCTTAGGAAACTGACAAGAACAGTAGCTCCTCTTCAGTGTAATACACTGTACATGCTGGGAACAGACGCCAGTGCTATTTGCCCTGTGTATGACAATGGGAGCACAAAAGTGACTCTTCTTACTAGAAAACAACTCTTGCTCGTAGGACCAGAAACTGCATGTGATTCAACTCCATTTAGGACTGGGAAACAAACACTAGCTGGAATTACAAGAAACACACTCTGCTTTTGAAAAAAGAGCACTCTTCCACTGTACCTTTTTTCCTATTGGTCCACAACAGTGAGCTTGCTCAGAACAAAAGAACTGTGCTTCCTACACACACGGCCATATCTAGTTAAACTCTGCTTAGGAAACTGACAAGAACAGTAGATCCTCTTCAGTCCAATACACTGTACATGCTGGGAACAGATGCCAGTGCTATTTGCCCTGTGTATGACAAAGGGAGCACAATAGTGACTCTTCTTACCAGAAAACAACTCTTGCTCGTAGGAGCGGAAACTGCATGGGATTCAACTACATTTAGGACTGGGAAACAAATGCGAGGAGCCTTACAAGAAACACACTCTGCTTTTGAGAAAAGGGCACTCCTCTACTCTACTGTGATTCCTATGGGGTCCGAACAGTGAGCTTTCTCAGAACAAAAGAACTGTGCTTCCTACATACAAGGGCCATATCTAGTTCAACTCCGCTTAGGAAACTGACAAGAACAGCAGCTCCTCTTCAGTACAATACACTGTACTTGCTGGGAAAAGACACGTGTGCTATTTGCTCTGTGTATGAGAAAGGGAGCGAATAGTGACTTTCCTTACCAGAAAACAACTCTTCTCGTGGGACCAAAAACTTCATGTGATTCAACTCCATTTAGGACTGGGAAACAAACGCTAGCTCATCTTACAAGAAACACACTCTGCTTTTGAGAAAAGAGCACTCTTCTACTCTACTGTGTTTCCTATAGGGCCAAAACAGTGAGCTTGCTCAGAACAAAAGAACTGTGCTTCATACACACACGGCCATATCTAGTTCAGTTCTGCTTAGGAAACTGACAAGAACAGTAGATCCTCTTCAGTCCAATACACTGTACATGCTGGGAACAGACGCCAATGCTATTTGCCCTGTGTATGACAATGGGAGCGCAATAGTGACACTTCTTACCAGAAAACAACTCTTGCTCGTTGGACCAGAAACTGCATGTGATACAAATCCATTTAGGACAGGGAAACAAACGCTAGCTCGCCTTACAAGAAAGACACTATGCTTTTGAGAAAAGGGAACTCTTCTACTCTACGATGTTTCCTATGGGGTCCGAACATCGAGCTTGCTCAGAACAAAAGAACTGTGCTTCCTACACACACGGGCCATATCTAGTTCAACTATGCTTAGGAAACTGACAAGAACAGTAGCTTCTCTTCAGTCCAATACACTGTACTTGATGGGAACAGACGCGAGTCCTATTTGCACTGTGTGTGGCAATGGGAGCACAATAGTGACTCTTCTTACCAGAAAACAACTCTTGCTTGTAGGACCTAAAACTGCATGTGATTCAACTCCATTTAGGACTGGGAAACAAACGCTGGATTGCCTTACAAGAAACACTCTGCTTTTGAGAAAATAGCACTCTTCTACTCTACTGTGTTTCCTATATGGCCAAAACAGTGAGCTTGCTCAAAAAAAAGAACTGAGCTTCCTACACACACGGGCTATATCTAGTTCAACTCTGCTTAGGAAACTGACAAGAACAGTAGGTCCTCTTCATTCCAATACACTGTACTTGCTGGGAACAGACGCGAGTGCTTTTTTCCCTGTGTATGACAGTGTGAGCACAATAGTGACTCTTCTTCCCAGAAAGCAACTCTTGCTCGTAGGACCAGAAAATGCATGTGATTCAACTCCCATTTAGGAAAGGGAAACAAACGTTAGCTCGCCTTACAAGAAACACACTCTGCTTTTGAGAAAAGAGCACTCTTCTACTCTACTGTGTTTCCTATGTGGTCCGAACAGTGAGCTTGCTCAGAACAAAAGAACTGTGCTTCCTACACACACGGGCAATAAATAGTTTAACTCTGCTTAGGAAACTGACAAGAATAGTAGCTCCACTTCAGTCCAATACACTGTACTTGCTGGGAACAGACGCGAGTGCTATTTGCACTGTGTATGGCAATGGGAGCACAATAGTGACTTTCCTTACCAGAAAAAAACTCTTACTCGTGGGACAAACAACTGCATGTGATTCAACTCCATTTAGGACTGGAAAACAAACGCTAGCTCGCCTTACAAGAAACACACTCTACTTTTGAGAAAAGAACACTCTTCTACTCTGCTGTGTTTCCTATAGGGCCAAAACAGTGAGCTGGCTCAGAACAAAAAAACTGTGCTTCCTACACACACGGCTATATCTAGTTCAATTCTGTTTAGGAAACTGACAAGAACAGTAGATTCCCTTCAGTCCAATACACTGTACATGCTGGGAACAGACGCCAGTGCTATTTGCACTGTGTATGACAATGGGAGCACAATAGTGACTCTTCTTACCAGAAAACAGCTCTTGCTCGTGGGACCAGAAACTGCATGTGATTCAACTCCATTTAGGACTGGGAAACAAACGCAAGCTCTCCTTACAGGAAACACACTCTGCTTTTTAGAAAAGAGCACTCTTCTACTCTAATGTGTTTCCTATGTGTTCCGAACAGTGAGCTTGCTCAGAACAAAAAAAATGTGCTTCCTACAAACATTGCCACATCTAGTTCAAGTCTGCTTAGGAACCTGACAAGAACAGTAGATCCTATTCAGTCCGATACACTGTATTTGGTGGGAACAGACGCGAGTGCTATTTGCACTGTGTATGGCAATGGGAGCTCAATAGTTACTTTCCTTACCAGAAAACAACTCTTGCTCATAGGAAGAGAAACTGCATGGGATTCAACTCTATTTAGGTCTGGGAAACAAACGCTAGCTCGCCTTACAAGAAACACACTCTGCTTTTGAGAAAAGAGCACAATTCTACTCTACTGTGTTTCCTATGGGGTCCGAAAAGTGAGCTTGCTCAGAACAAAAGAACTGTGCTTCCTACACACACCGACCATATCTAGTTCAACTCTGCTTAGGAAACTGACAAGAACAGTAGCTCCTCTTCAGTCCGATACACTGTATTTGCTGGGAACAGACGCGAGTGCTATTTGCACTGTGTATGGCAATGGGAGCTCAATAGTTACTTTCCTTACTAGAAAACAACTCTTGCTCGTAGGACCAGAAACTGCATGGGATTCAACTCCATTTAGGACTGGGAAACAAATGCTAGGTCGCCTTACAAGAAACACCCTCTGCTTTTGAGAAAAGTGCACAATTCTACTCTACTGTGTTTCCTATGTGTTCCGAACAGTGAGCTTGCTCAGAACAAAAGAACTGAGCTTCCTACACACACGGCCATATCTAGTTCAATTCTGCTTAGGAACCTGACAAGAACAGTAGATCCTCTTCAGTCCAATACACTGTACTTGCTGGGAACAAACGCCAGTGCTATTTGTCCTGTGTATGGCAATGGCAGCGCAATATTGACTCTTCTTACCAGAAAACAACTCTTGCTCGTAGGACCAGAAACTGCATGTGATTCAACTCCATTTAGGACTGGGAAACAAACGCTAGCTCGCCTTACAAGAAACACACTCTGCTTTAGAGAAAAGAGCACTCTTCTACTCTACTGTGTTTCCTGTATGGCCAGAACAGTGAGCTTGCTCAGAACAAAAGAACTGTGCCCTAAACACACGGGCCATATCTAGTTCAACTCTGCTTAGGAAACTGAGAAGAACAGTAGCTCCTATTCAGTCCAATACACTGTACTTGCTGGGAACAGACGTGTGTGCTATTTGCACTGTGTATTGCATTTGGAGCGCAATAGTGACTCTTCTTACCAGAAAACAACTCTTGCTCGTAGGACCAAATACTGCCTGTGACAACTCCATTTAGGACTGGTAAACAAACGCGAGCTCGCCTTACTAGAAACACACTCTGCTTTAGAGAAAAGAGCACTCTTCTACTCTACTGTGTTCCCTATGGGGTCCTAACAGTGAGCTTGCTCAGAACAAAAAAACTGTGCTTCCTACACACACGGCCATATCTAGTTCAAGTCTGATTAGGAACCTGACAAGAACAGTAGATCCTCTTTCGTACAATAAACTGTACTTGCTGGGAAAAGACGCCAGTGCTATTTGTCCTGTGTATGGCAATGGCAGCGCAATAGTGACTCTTCTTACCAGAAAACAGCTCTTGCTTGTAGGACCAGAAACTGCATGTGATTCAACTCCATTTAGGATTGGGAAACAAACGCTAGCTCGCCTTACAAGAAACACACTCTGCTTTTGAGAAAAGAGCACTCTTCTACTCTACTGTGTTTCCTATGGGGTCCAAACTGTGAGCTTGCTCAGAACAAAAGAAATGTGCTTCCTACACACGCGGGACATATCTCGATCAACTCTGCTTAGGAAACTGACAAGAACAGTAGTTCCTCTTCAGTCCGATACACTGTACTTCCTGGGAACAGACGGGACTGCTATTTGCACTGTGTATGGCTATAGAAGAACAATAGTGACTCGTCTTACCAGAAAACAACTCTTGCTCGTAGGACAAAAAACTGCATGTGACTCAACTCCATTTAGGACTGGGAAACAAACGCTAGCTTGCCTTCCAAGAAACACACTCTGCTTTTGAGAAAAGAGCACTCTTCTACTCTACTGTGTTTCCTATGGGTTCCGAACAGTGAGCTTGCTCAGAACAAAAAAACTGTGCTTCCTACACACACGGCCATATCTAGTTCAAGTCTGCTTAGTAACCTGACAAGAACAGTAGATCCTCTTCCATCCAATACAATGTACTTGCTGGGAAAAGACGCCTGTGCTATTTGTCCTGTGTATGGCAATGGCAGCGCAATAGTGACTCTTCTAACCAGAAAACAATTCTCTTGCTTGCAGGACCAGAAACTGCATGTGATTCAACTCCATTTAGGACTGCGAAACAAACGCTAGCTCGCCCTACAAGAAACACACTCTGCTTTTGAGAAAAGAGCACTCTTCTACTCTACTGTGTTTCCTATGGGGTCCAAACAGTGAGCTTGCTCAGAACAAAAGAACTGTGCTTCCTACACACGCGGGACATATCTCGTTCACCTCTGCTTAGGAAACTGACAAGAACAGTAGCTCCTCTTCAGTCCAATACACTGTACTTGCTGGGAACAGACGTGAGTGCTATTTGCACTGTGTATGGCAATGGGAGCGCAATAGTGACTTTCCTTACCAGAAAACAACTCTTGGTCGTAGGACCAGAAACTGCATGTGATTCAACTCCATTTAGGACTGGGAAACAAACGCTAGCTCGCCTTACAAGAAACACAATCTGCTTTTGAGAAAAGAGCACTCTTCTACTCTACTGTGTTTCCTATAGGGCCAAAACAGTGAGCTTGCTCAGAACAAAAGAACTGTGCTTCCTACACACACAGCCATATCTAGTTCAACTTTGCTGAGGAAACTGACAAGAACAGTAGCTCCTAATCAGTCCAATACACTGTACTTGAAGGGAACAGACGCGAGTACTATTTGCACTGTGAATGGCATTTGGAGCACAATAGTGACTCTTCTTACCAGAAAACAACTCTTGCTCATAGGAACAAAAACTGCATGTGACTCAACTCCATTTAGGACTGGGAAACAAACGCGAGCTTACCTTACAAGAAAAACACTCTGCTTTAGAGAAAAGAGCACTCTTCTACTCTACTGTGTTTCCTATGGGGTCTAAACAGTGAGCTTGCTCAGAACAAAAGAACTGTGCTTCCTACACACACGAGCCATATCTCGTTCAACTCTTCTTAGGAAACTGACAAGAACAGTAGCTCCTCTTCAGTCCAATACACTGTACTTGCTGGGAACAGATGCGAGTGCTATTTGCACTGTGTATGGCAATTGGAACACAATAGTGACTCGTCTAACCAGAAAACAACTCTTGCTCGTAGGACAAAAATCTGCATGTGACTCAACTCCATTTAGTACTGGGAAACAAGCACTAACTCGCCTTCCAAGAAACACACTCTGCTTTAGAGAAAAGAGCACTATTCTACTCTACTGTGTTTCCTATAGAGCCAGAACAGTGAGTTTCCTCAGAACAAAAGAACTGTGCTTCCTGCACACAGGGGCCATATCTATTCAATTCTGCTTAGGAAACTGACAAGAACAGTAGATCCTCTTCAGTCCATATACTGTACATGCTGGGAACAGATGCCAGTACTATTTGCTCTGTGTATGACAATGAGAGCACAATAGTGACTCTTCTTACCAGAAAACAACTCTTGCTCGTAGGACCAGAAACTGCATGTGATTCAACTCCATTTACGACTGGGAAACAAACGCTAGCTCGCCTTACCAAAAAAACACTGTGCTTTTGAGAAAAGAGCACTCTTCTACTCTACTGTGTTTTTTATAGGGCCAGAACAGTGAGCTTGATCAGAACAAAAGAACTGTGCTTCCTTCACACGGGCCATATCTAGTTCAACTCTGCTTAGGAAACTGACAAGAACATTAGCTCCTCAACAGTCCGATACACTGTACTTGCTGGGAACGGACCGAGTGCTATTTGCACTATGTATGGCAATGGGAGCGCAATAGTGACTTTCCTTACCAGAAAACAACTCTTGCTCATAGGACCAGAAACTGCATGTGATTCAACTCCATTTAGGACTGGGAAAGAAACGCTAGCTCGCCTTACATGAAACACACTCTGCTTTTGAGAAAAGAGCACTCTTCTACTCTACTGTCTTTCCTATGGGGTGCGAACAGTGAGCTTGCTCAGAAGAAAGAACTGTGCTTCCAACACACACGGGCCATATCTATTTCAACTCTGCTTAGGAAACTGACAAGAACAGTAGCTCCTCTTCAGTCCAATACACTGTACTTGCTGGGAACAGATGGGAGTGCTATTTGCACTGTGTACGGCAATGGGAGCACAATAGTGACTTTCCTTACCAGAAAACAACTCTTGCACATAGGACCAGAAACTGCATGTGATTCAACTCCATTTAGGACTGGGAAACAAATGCTAGCTCGCCTTACAAGAAACACAATCTGCTTTAGAGAAAAGAGCACTCTTCTACTCTATTGTGTTTCCTATGGGGTCCGAACAGTGAGCTTGCTCAGAACAAAAAAACTGTGCTTCCTACACACTCGGCCATATCTAGTTCAATTCTGCTTATAAACCTGACAAGAACAGTAGATCCTCTTCAGTCCAATACACTGTACTTGCTGGGAACAGACGCCAGTGCTATTTGTCTTGTGTATGGCCATGGCAGCACAATAGTGACTCTTCTTACCAGAAAACAACTCTTGCTCGTAGGAATAGAAACTGCATGTGATTCAACTCCATTTAGGACAAGAAAACAAACGCTAGCTCGCCTTACAAGAAACACACTCCACTTTTGGGAAAGAGCACTCTTCTACTCTACTGTGTTTCCTATGGGGTCCAAACAGTGAGCTTGCTAAGAACAGAAATCTGTGCTTCCTACACACACGGGCCATATCTAGTTCAACTCTGCTTAGGAAACTGACAAGAACAGTAGCTTCTCTTCAGTCCAATACACTGTACTTTTTGGGAACATATGCCAGTGCTATTTGCACTGTGTATGGCAATGGGAGCGCAAGAGTGACTCTTTTTACCAGAAAAAACTCTTGCTCATAGGACCAGAAACTGCATGTAATTCAACTCCATTCAGGACTGGGAAACAAACGCTAGCTCACCTTACCAGAAAAACACTCTGCTTTTGAGAAAAGAGCACCCTTCTACTCTACTGTGTTTCCTTTGGGGTCCAAAAAGTGAGCTTGCTCAGAACAGAAAACTGTGCTTCCAACACACGGACCACATCTAGTTCAACTCTGCTTAGGAAACTGACAAGAACAGTAGCTCCTTTTCAGTCCGATACACTGTAATTGCTGGTAACAGACGGGTGTGCTATTTGCACTGTGTATGGCAATGGGAGCGCAATAGTGACTTTCCTTACCAGAAAACAACTCTTGCTCTTAGGACCAGAAACTGTATGGGATTCAACTCCATTTAGGACTGGGAAACAAACGCTAGCTCGCCTTACAAGAAACACCCTCTGCTTTTGAGAGAAGAGCACTATTCTACTCTACTGTGTTTCCGCTGTGGTCAAAACAGTGAGCTTGCTCAGTACAAAGGAACTGTGCTTCCTACACACACGGCCATATCTAGTTCAATTCTGATTAGGAACCTGACTAGAACAGTAGATCCTCTTCAGTCCAATACACTGTACTTGCTGGGAACAGACGCCAGTGCTATTTGTCCTGTGTATGGCAATGGTAGTGCAATAGTGACTATTCTTACCATAAAACAACTCTTGCTCGTAGGACCAGAAACTGCATGTGATTCAACTCCTTTTAGAACTGGGAAACAAACGCTAGTTCGCCTTACAAGAAACACACTCTGCTTTAGAGAAAAGAGCACTCTTCTACTCTACTGTGTTTCCTATAGAGCCAGAACAGTGAGTTTCCTCAGAACAAAAGAACTGTGCTTCCTGCACACAGGGGCCATATCTATTCAATTCTGCTTAGGAAACTGACAAGAACAGTAGATCCTCTTCAGTCCATACACTGTACATGCTGGGAACAGATGCCAGTACTATTTGCTCTGTGTATGACAATGAGAGCACAATAGTGACTCTTCTTACCAGAAAACAACTCTTGCTCCTAGGTCCAAAAACTGCATGTGATTCAACTCCATTTAGGACTGGGAAACAAATGCTAGCTCGCCTTACAAGAAAAACACTGTGCTTTTCAGAAGAGAGCACTCTTCTACTCTACTGTGTTTTTTATAGGGCCAGAACATTGAGCTTGATCAGAACAAAAGAACTGTGCTTCCTTCACACGGGCCATATCTAGTTCAACTCTGCTTAGGAAACTGACAAGAACATTAGCTCCTCAACAGTCCGATACACTGTACTTGCTGGGAACGGACCGAGTGCTATTTGCACTATGTATGGCAATGGGAGCGCAATAGAGACTTTCCTTACCAGAAAACAACTCTTGCTCGTAGGACCAGAAACTGCATGTGATTCAACTCCATTTAGGACTGGGAAACAAATGCTAGCTCGCCTTACAAGAAACACAATCTGCTTTAGAGAAAAGAGCACTCTTCTACTCTCTTGTGTTTCCTATGGGGTCCGAACAGTGAGCTTGCTCAGAACAAAAAAACTGTGCTTCCTACACACACGGCCATATCTAGTTCAATTCTGCTTATAAACCTGACAAGAACAGTAGATCCTCTTCAGTCCAATACACTGTACTTGCTGGGAACAGATGCCAGTGCTATTTGTCTTGTGTATGGCAATGGCAGCACAATAGTGACTCCTCTTACCAGAAAAAAACTCTTGCTCGTAGGAATAGAAACTGCATGTGATTCAACTCCATTTAGGACTAGAAAACAAACGCTAGCTCGCCTTACAAGAAACACACTCCGCTTTTGAGAAAAGAGCACTCTTCTACTCTACTGTGTTTCCTATGGGGTCCAAACAGTGAGCTTGCTAAGAACAGAAAACTGTGCTTCCTACACACACGGGCCATATCTAGTTCAACTCTGCTTAGGAAACTGACAAGAACAGTAGCTTCTCTTCAGTCCAATACACTGTACTTTCTGGGAACAGATGCCAGTGCTATTTGCACTGTGTATGGCAATGGGAGCGCAAGAGTGACTCTTTTTACCAGAAAAAACTCTTGCTCATAGGACCAGAAACTGCATGTAATTCAACTCCATTCAGGACTGGGAAACAAACGCTAGTTCGCCTTACAAGAAACACACTCTGCTTTAGAGAAAAGAGCACACTTCTACTCTACTGTGTTTCCTATAGGGCCAGAACAGTGAACTTGCTCAGAACAAAAGAACTGTGCTTCTTGCACACACGGCCATATTTAGTTCAACTCTGCTTAGGAACCTGACAAGAACAGTAGATCCTCTTCAGTCCAATACACTGTACATGCTGGGAACCGACGCCAGTGCTATTTGCCCTGTGTATGACAATTGGAGCGCAATAGTGACTCTTCTTGCCAGAAAACAACTCTTGCTCGTAGGACCAGAAACTGCATGTGATTCAACTGCATTTAGGACTGGGAAACAAACGCTAGCTCGCCTTACAAAAACACACTCTGCTTTTGAGAAAAGAGCACTCTTCTACTCTTCTGTGTTTCCAATGGGGTCCAAACAGTGAGCTTGCTCAGAACAAAAGAACTGTGCTTTCGACACACGGATCATATCTAGTTCAACTCTGCTGAGGAAAGTGACAAGAACAGTAGCTCCTAATCAGTCCAATACACTGTACTTGAAGGGAACAGACGCGAGTACTATTTGCACTGTTTATGGCAATTGGAGCGCAATAGTGTCTCTTCTTACCAGAAAACAACTCTTTCTCATAGGACCAAAAACTGCATGTGACTCAACTCCATTTAGGACTGGGAAACAAACGCGAGCTCACCTTACAAGAAAAACACTCTGCTTTAGAGAAAAGAGCACTCTTCTACTCTACTGTGTTTCCTATGGGGTCCAAAGAGTGAGCTTGCTCAGAACAAAAGAACTGTGCTTCCTACACACATGGGCCATATCTAGTTCAACTCTGCTTAGGAAACTGACAAGAACAGTAGCTCCTATTCAGTCCAATACACTGTACTTGCTGGGAACAGACAACAGTGCTATGTGTCCTGTGTATGGCAATGGTAGCACAATAGTGACTCTTCTTACGAGAAAAGATCTCTTGCTCCTAGGACCAGAAACTGCATGGGATTCAACTCCATTTAGGACTGGGAAACAAACGCTAGCTCGCCTTACAAGAAACACACTCTGCTTGTGAGAAAAGAGCACTCTTCTACTCTAAAGTGTTTCCTATAGGGCCAGAACAGTGAGCTTGCTGAGAACAAAAGAACTGTGCTTCCTACACACGGGCCATATCTAGTTCAACTCTGCTTAGGAAACTAACAAGAACAGTAGCTCCTCTTCAGTCCGATACACTGTAATAGCTGGGAACACACGCGAGTGCTATTTGCACTGTGTATGTCAATGAGAGCGCAATAGTGACTTTCCTTACCAGAAAACAACTCTTGCTCATAGGACCAGAAACTGCATGTGATTCAACTCCATTTAGGACTGGGAAACAAATGCTAGCTCGCCTTACATGAAACACATACTGCTTTTGAGAAAAGGGCACTCTTCTACTCTACTGTGTTTCATATGGGGTCCGAAAAGTGAGCTTGCTCAGAACAAAAGAACTGTGCTTCCTACACACACGGGCCATATCTAGTTCAACTCTGCTTAGGAAACTGACATGAACAGTAGATCCTCTTCAGTCCAATACACTGTATTTGCTGGGAACAGACGCCTGTGCTATTTGCCCTGTGTATGACCGTGGGAGCACAATAGTGACTCTTCTTACCAGAAAAAAACTCTTGCTCGTAAGACCAAAAACTGCATGTGTCTCAACTCCATTTAGGACTGGGAAAGAAACGCTAGCTCGCCTTATTAGAAAAACACTCTGCTTTTGAGAAAAGAGCATTCTTCTAATATACTGTGTTTCCTATAGGGCCAGAACAGTGACCTTCCTCAGTACAAAAGAACTGTGCTTCCTGCACACATGGGCCATATCTATTCAATTCTGCTTAGGAACCTGACAAGAACAGTAGATCCTCTTCAGTCCAATACACTGTACATGCTGGGAACAGACGCCAGTACTATTTGCCCTGTGTATGACAATGGGAGCACAATAGTGACTCTTCTTACCAGAAAACAACTCTTGTTCCTAGGACCAGAAACTGCATGTGATTCAACTCCATTTAAGACTGGGAAACAAACGCTACCTCGCCTTACAAGAAAAACACTCTGCTTTGGAGAAAAGAGCACTCTTCTACTCTTCTGTGTTTCCTATAGGGCCAGAACAGTGAGCTTGATCAGAACAAAAGAACTGTGCTTCCTTCACACGGGCCATATCTAGTTCAACTCTGTTTAGGAAACTGACAAGAACAGTAGCTCCTCTTCAGTCCGATACACTGTACTTGCTGGGAATGGACCGAGTGCTATTTGCTCTATGTATGGCAATGGGAGCGCAATAGTGACTTTCCTTACCAGAAAACAACTCTTGCTCGTAGGACCAGAAACTGCATGTGATTCAACTCCATTTAGGACTGGGAAACAAATGCTAGCTCGCCTTACATGAAACACACTCTGCTTTTGAGAAAAGAGCACTCTTCTACTCTACTGTGTTTCCTATGGGATCCAAACAGTGAGCTTGCTCAGAACAAAAGAACTGTGCTTCCTACACACGGAACATATCTAGTTCAACTCTGCTTAGGGAACTGACAGTACAGTAGCTCCTATTCAGTCCAATACACTGTACTTCCTGGGAACAGACGCGAGTGCTATTTGTAATGTGTATGGCAATGGGAGCGCAATAGTGACTTTCCTTTACCAGAAAACAACTCTTGCTCGTAGGACCAGAAACTGCATGTGATTCAACTCCATTTAGGACTAGGAAACAAACGCTAGCTCGCCTTACAAGAAATACACTCTGCTTTTGAGAAAAGAGCACTGCTGTGGGATGTATGGCAAATGTGTTGCTAATTAATCAATAAAACACTGATTGGCCGTTAGCTAGGCAGGAAGTGTAGGCGGGGCAAGGAGGAGAATAAAGCAGGGAAGTGGAAGGCTGAGAGAGAGACACTGCCAGCCGCCATCAGGACAAGGAAGATGTAAGGTACCAGTAAGCCATGAGCCATGTGGCAAAGTAAAAATTAATAGAAATCTGCTAAATATAAGAGTAAGAGCTAGACAATAACAGGCCTTAGCTAATGGCCAAGCACTTTAAATAATGTAAGAGTCTGTGTGTTTATTTTATAAGTGGGCTCTGAGACTGGCGGGACTTGGTGGTGGGAGCTGGAGAGAAATTCTCCAGCAACAAATGGCGTCCAATGTGTTGGCAAGAGTTTCCACCTAAAAACTGAGAAAAAAGTTTCTAAAACGGAGCTAAAAACAGCTCCTAGTTGTCTCTTTCAAGCTAGTGGCAGCCTGCGTGTTTGAGCTACTATGGCGGGTTCCTGGCGTGCATGCTTGACCTGCAGTATGGCGGGAATGAGGCCTCGGCAAGTGGCACATTAAGCTGTGTGGTGGATTTAGCCTTTGCTAGTACAAAACAAAACAAAACAAAAAAAAAGAGATTTCTGGGCTACACGCTGCTTTGATAGAAGCAGAGACCCACTATTTCTGAGAGTTGATGGCTCCCAGAGCTGGCGGAAAACGTAGCCATGTTGGGAAGCCGAGGTGGGCGGAGCCAGCAGCCACAGCTGCTGCAGTTTAAAGCAATAGATTCACAATAAGACAGATTCAGATGTAATAGTTTACAATGTGTGTAAAAGATACGTAGGCTTGAAAGAGACAAAAAAGGTGATATATAGAGTTATAGAAACAAATACATAGTTTTAAAAAATAAAGTCATTAAAGAGACAGTAAAGGTAGTATAAAAAATAAGCCACGTAAAAATGGATATTACACAGAGAATCTGGATTGTGTTGTCGTTGGGACTTTTAACTGCAGAAAAACATTTGATTGTAAAAGCTGTAGAGTTATGCCAAAATGTATATTTTAAAGATACCTTGACTTCAAAATTTGGATGTAAGGATATGTTGCTTTGGAAAAGAGTCTCTTTTGTTTCCACAGAAAGCCAGAGGCTATGGATTTGTTCAAGATTAAGATACATCAGGTTTGACCAGCCAAGACCCCCTGAAGGTCTCCTATGACACCATGGCCCAGATGATCCAACATCCAGAATGGTTTAAAGGCATCTGGCTCAGACGATACAGCCTCATGGACTATTCCATAATTCTAATTTTTTTTGTTTCCCCACAAGATACAGCGCCCCCTTCCAGCAGGAAGTAGTAAGAGAAGCTACGCCCAAATTCCCAAATTATATGTAATTTTACTTTGTTAAGGTTAAAACCTTCCTTTTTGAAAAAAAAAAGGGGGAAGTGCTGTGGGATATATGGCAAATGTGTTGCTAATTAATCAATAAAACACTGATTGGCCGTTGGCTAGGCAGGAAGTGTAGGCGGGGCAAGGAGGAGAATAAAACGGGGAAGTGGAAGGCTGAGAGAGAGACACTGCCAGCCGCCATCAGGACAAGGAAGATGTAAGGTACCAGTAAGCCATGAGCCATGTGGCAATGTAAAGATTAATAGAAATGGGCTAAATATAAGAGTAAGAGCTAGACAATAACAGGCCTGAGCTAATGGCCAAGCAGTTTAAATAATGTAAGAGTCTGTGTGTTTATTTTATAAGTGGGCTCTGAGACTGGCAGGACTTGGTGGTGGGAGCTGGAGAGAAATTCTACAGCAACAGAGCACTATTCTACTCTACTGTGTTTCCTATGGGGTCCAAACAGTGAGCTTGCTCAGAACAAAAGAACTGTGCTTCCTACACACATGGACCATATCTAGTTCAACTCTGCTTAGGAAACTGACAAGAACCGTAGCTCCTATTCAGTCCAATACACTGTACTTGCTGGGAACAGACAACAGTGCTATTTGCACTGTGTATGGAATTTGGAGCGCAATAGTGACTCTTCTTACCAGAAAACAACTCTTGCTCGTAGGAAAAAAAACTGCCTGTGACTCAACTCCATTTATGACTGGGAAACAAAAGCTATCTCGCCTTACAAGAAACACACTCTGCTTCAGAGAAAAGAGCACTCTTCTACTCTACTGTGTTTCCTATAGGGCCAGAACAGTGAGCTTGCTCAGAACAAGAGAACTGTGCTTCCTACACACACGGGAAATATCTCGTTCAACTCTGCTTAGGAAACTGACAAGAACAGTAGATCCTCTTCAGTCCGATACACTGTACTTGCTGGGAACAGACGCGAGTGCTATTTGCACTGTGTATGGCAGTGGGAACACAATAGTGACTTTCCTTACCAGAAAACAACTCTTGCTCGTAGGACCAGAAACTGCATGTGATTCAACTCCATTTCGGACTGGGAAACAAACGCTAGCTCGCCTTACAAGAAACAAACTCTGCTTCTGAGAAAAGAGCACTCTTCTACTCTTCTGTGTTTCCTATAGGGCCAGAAGAGTAAGCTTGCTGAGAACAAAAGAACTGTGCTTCCTACACACATCGACCATATCAAGTTCAACTCTGCTTTGGAAACTGACAAGAACAGAAGCTGCTCTTCAGTCCAATACACTGTACTTGCTGGGAAGAGACGCGAGTGCTATTTTACTGTGTATGGCAAAGGGAGCACAATAGTGACTTCCTTACCAAAAAACAACTCTTGCTCGTAGGACCAGTAACTGCATGTGATTTAACTCCATTTAGGACTGGGAAACAAACGCTAGCTCGCCTTACAAGAAACACACTCTGCTTTTGAGAAAAGAGCACTCTTCTACTCTACTGTGTTTCCTATGTGGTCCGAACAGTGAGCTTGCTCGGAACAAAAAAACTGTGCTTCCTCCACACACAGCCATATCTAGTTCAATTCTGCTTAGGAACCTGACATGAACAGTAGATCCTCTTCAGTCCAATACACTGTACTTGCTGGGAACAGACAACAGTGCTATTTGTCCTGTGTATGGCAATGGCAGCACAATAGTGACTCTTCTTACGAGAAAAGATCTCTTGCTCGTAGGACCAGAAACTGCATGGGATTCAACTCCATTTAGGACTGGGAAACAAACGCTAGCTCGCCTTACAAGAAACACACTCTGCTTTTGAGAAAAGAGCACTCTTCTACTCTACTGTGTTTCCAATGGGGTCCAAACAGTGAGCTTGCTCAGAACAAAAGAACTGTGCTTCCGACACACGGATCATATCTAGTTCAACTCTGCTGAGGAAAGTGACAAGAACAGTAGCTCCTAATCAGTCCAATACACTGTACTTGAAGGGAACAGACGCGAGTACTCTTTGCACTGTTTATGGCAATTGGAGCGCAATAGTGTCTCTTCTTACCAGAAAACAACTCTTTCTCATAGGACCAAAAACTGCATGTGACTCAACTCCATTTAGGACTGGGAAACAAACGCGAGCTCACCTTACAAGAAAAACACTCTGCTTTAGAGAAAAGAGCACTCTTCTACTCTACTGTGTTTCCTATGGGGTCCAAAGAGTGAGCTTGCTCAGAACAAAAGAACTGTGCTTCCTACACACATGGACCATATCTAGTTCAACTCTGCTTAGGAAACTGACAAGAACAATAGCTCCTATTCAGTCCAATACACTATACTTGCTGGGAACAGACAACAGTGCTATTTGTCCTGTGTATGGCAATGGTAGCACAATAGTGACTCTTCTTACGAGAAAAGATCTCTTGCTCATAGGACCAGAAACTGCATGGGATTCAACTCCATTTAGGACTGGGAAACAAACGCTAGCTTGCCTTACAAGAAACACACTCTGCTTTTGAGAAAAGAGCACTCTTCTACTCTAAAGTGTTTCCTATAGGGCCAGAACAGTGAGCTTGCTGAGAACAAAAGAACTGTGCTTCCTACACACACGGGCCATATCTAGTTCAACTCTGCTTAGGAAACTAACAAGAACAGTAGCTCCTCTTCAGTCCGATACACTGTAATAGCTGGGAACACACGCGAGTGCTATTTGCACTGTGTATGTCAATGAGAGCGCAATAGTGACTTTCCTTACCAGAAAACAACTCTTGCTCATAGGACCAGAAACTGCATGTGATTCAACTCCATTTAGGACTGGGAAACAAATGCTAGCTCGCCTTACATGAAACACACACTGCTTTTGAGAAAAGAGCACTCTTCTACTCTACTGTGTTTCCTATGGGGTCCGAAAAGTGAGCTTGCTCAGAAAAAAAGAACTGTGCTTCCTACACACACGGGCCATATCTAGTTCAACTCTGCTTAGGAAACTGACATGAACAGTAGATTCTCTTCAGTCCAATACACTGTATTTGCTGGGAACAGACGCCTGTGCTATTTGCCCTGTGTATGACCGTGGGAGCACAATAGTGACTCTTCTTACCAGAAAAAAACTCTTGCTCGTTGGACCAAAAACTGCATTGTCTCAACTCCATTTAGGACTGGGAAAGAAACGCTAGCTCGCCTTACAAGAAAAAGACTCTGCTTTTGAGAAAAGAGCATTCTTCTAATATACTGTGTTTCCTATAGGGCCATAACAGTGAACTTCCTCAGAACAAAAGAACTGTGCTTCCTGCACACATGGGCCATATCTATTCAATTCGGCTTAGGAACCTGACAAGAACAGTAGATCCTCTTCAGTCCAATACACTGTACATGCTGGGAACAGACGCCAGTACTATTTGCCCTGTGTATGACAATGGGAGCACAATAGTGACTCTTCTTACCAGAAAACAACTCTTGTTCCTAGGACCAGAAACTGCATGTGATTCAACTCCATTTAAGACTGGGAAACAAACGCTACCTCGCCTTACAAGAAAAACACTCTGCTTTTGAGAAAAGAGCACTCTTCTACTCTTCTGTGTTTCCCATAGGGCCAGAACAGTGAGCTTGATCAGAACAAAAGAACTGTGCTTCCTTCACACGGGCCATATCTAGTTCAACTCTGTTTAGGAAACTGACAAGAACAGTAGCTCCTCTTCAGTCCGATACACTGTACTTGCTGGGAATGGACCGAGTGCTATTTGCTCTATGTATGGCAATGGGAGCGCAATAGTGACTTTCCTTACCAGAAAACAACTCTTGCTCGTAGGACCAGAAACTGCATGTGATTCAACTCCATTTAGGACTGGGAAACAAATGCTAGCTCGCCTTACATGAAACACACTCTGCTTTTGAGAAAAGAGCACTCTTCTACTCTACTGTGTTTCCTATGGGGTCCAAACAGTGAGCTTGCTCAGAACAAAAGAACTGTGCTTCCTACACACGGACCATATCTAGTTCAACTCTGCTTAGGGAACTGACAGTACAGTAGCTCCTATTCAGTCCAATACACTGTACTTCCTGGGAACAGACGCGAGTGCTATTTGTAATGTGTATGGCAATGGGAGCGCAATAGTGACTTTCCTTTACCAGAAAACAACTCTTGCTCGTAGGACCAGAAACTGCATGTGATTCAAATCCATTTAGGACTAGGAAACAAACGCTAGCTCGCCTTACAAGAAATACACTCTGCTTTTGAGAAAAGAGCACTGCTGTGGGATGTATGGCAAATGTGTTGCTAATTAATCAATAAAACACTGATTGGCCATTGGCTAGGCAGGAAGTGTAGGCGGGGCAAGGAGGAGAATAAAGCAGGGAAGTGGAAGGCTGAGAGAGAGACACTGCCAGCCGCCATCAGGACAAGGAAGATGTAAGGTACCAGTAAGCCATGAGCCATGTGGCAAAGTAAAAATTAATAGAAATCTGCTAAATATAAGAGTAAGAGCTAGACAATAACAGGCCTTAGCTAATGGCCAAGCAGTTTAAATAATGTAAGAGTCTTTGTGTTTATTTTATAAGTGGGCTCTGAGACTGGCGGGACTTGGTGGTGGGAGCTGGAGAGAAATTCTCCAGCAACAAATGACGTCCAATGTGTTGGCAAGAGTTTCCACCTAAAAACTGAGAAAAAAGATTCTAAAACGGAGCTAAAAACAGCTCCTAGTTGTCTCTTTCAAGCTAGTGGCAGCCTGCGTGTTTGAGCTACTATGGCGGGTTCCTGGCGTGCATGCTTGACCTGCAGTATGGCGGGAATGAGGCCTCGGCAAGTGGCACATTAAGCTGTGTGGTGGATTTAGCCTTTGCTAGTACAAAACAAAACAAAACAAAAAAAAAAGAGATTTCTGGGCTACACGCTGCTTTGATAGAAGCAGAGACCCACTATTTCTGAGAGTTGATGGCTCCCAGAGCTGGCGGAAAACGTAGCCATGTTGGGAAGCCGAGGTGGGCGGAGCCAGCAGCCACAGCTGCTGCAGTTTAAAGCAATAGATTCACAATAAGACAGATTCAGATGTAATAGTTTACAATGTGTGTAAAAGATACGTAGGCTTGAAAGAGACAAAAAAGGTGATATATAGAGTTATAGAAACAAATACATAGTTTTAAAAAATAAAGTCATTAAAGAGACAGTAAAGGTAGTATAAAAAATAAGCCACGTAAAAATGGATATTACACAGAGAATCTGGATTGTGTTGTCGTTGGGACTTTTAACTGCAGAAAAACATTTGATTGTAAAAGCTGTAGAGTTATGCCAAAATGTATATTTTAAAGATACCTTGACTTCAAAATTTGGATGTAAGGATATGTTGCTTTGGAAAAGAGTCTCTTTTGTTTCCACAGAAAGCCAGAGGCTATGGATTTGTTCAAGATTAAGATACATCAGGTTTGACCAGCCAAGACCCCCTGAAGGTCTCCTATGACACCATGGCCCAGATGATCCAACATCCAGAATGGTTTAAAGGCATCTGGCTCAGACGATACAGCCTCATGGACTATTCCATAATTCTAATTTTTTTTGTTTCCCCACAAGATACAGCGCCCCCTTCCAGCAGGAAGTAGTAAGAGAAGCTACGCCCAAATTCCCAAATTATATGTAATTTTACTTTGTTAAGGTTAAAACCTTCCTTTTTGAAAAAAAAAAGGGGGAAGTGCTGTGGGATATATGGCAAATGTGTTGCTAATTAATCAATAAAACACTGATTGGCCGTTGGCTAGGCAGGAAGTGTAGGCGGGGCAAGGAGGAGAATAAAACGGGGAAGTGGAAGGCTGAGAGAGAGACACTGCCAGCCGCCATCAGGACAAGGAAGATGTAAGGTACCAGTAAGCCATGAGCCATGTGGCAATGTAAAGATTAATAGAAATGGGCTAAATATAAGAGTAAGAGCTAGACAATAACAGGCCTGAGCTAATGGCCAAGCAGTTTAAATAATGTAAGAGTCTGTGTGTTTATTTTATAAGTGGGCTCTGAGACTGGCGGGACTTGGTGGTGGGAGCTGGAGAGAAATTCTACAGCAACAGAGCACTATTCTACTCTACTGTGTTTCCTATGGGGTCCAAACAGTGAGCTTGCTCAGAACAAAAGAACTGTGCTTCCTACACACATGGACCATATCTAGTTCAACTCTGCTTAGGAAACTGACAAGAACAGTAGCTCCTATTCAGTCCAATACACTGTACTTGCTGGGAACAGACAACAGTGCTATTTGCACTGTGTATGGAATTTGGAGCGCAATAGTGACTCTTCTTACCAGAAAACAACTCTTGCTCGTAGGAAAAAAAACTGCCTGTGACTCAACTCCATTTATGACTGGGAAACAAAAGCTATCTCGCCTTACAAGAAACACACTCTGCTTCAGAGAAAAGAGCACTCTTCTACTCTACTGTGTTTCCTACAAGGCCAGAAGAGTGAGCTTTCTCAGAACAAAAGAAGTGTACTTCCTGCACACACGGGCCATATCTAGTTCAACTTTGCTTAGGAAACTGACAAGAACAGTAGATCCTCTTCAGTCCAATACACTGTACATCCTGGGAACAGACGCGAGTCCTATTTGCCCTGTGTATGGCAATGGGAACACAATAGTGACTCTTCTTAATAGAAAACAACTCTTGCTTGTAGGACCAGAAACTGCATGTGATTCAACTCCATTTAGGACTGGGAAACAAAAGCTAGCTCGCCTTACAAGAAACACACTCTGCTTTTGAGAAAAGAGCACTCTTCTACTCTACTGTGTTTCCTATAGGGAAAGAACAGTGAGCTTGCTCAGAACAAAAGAACTGTGCTTCCTACACACACCAGCCATATCTAGTTCAACTCTGCTTAGGAAACTGACAAGAACAGTAGATCCTCTTCAGTCCAATACACTGTAAATGCTGGGAACAGACGCCAGTGCTATTTGCCCTGTGTATGACAATGGGAGCGCAATAGTGACTCTTCTTACCAGAAAACAACTCTTGCTCCTAGGATCAGAAACTGCATGTGATTCAACTCCATTTAGGACTGGGAAACAAACGCTAGCTACCCTTACAAGAAACACACTCTGCTTTTGAGAAAAGAGCACTCTTCTACTCTACTGTGTTTCCTATAGCGCCAGAACAGTGAGCTTGCTCAGAACAAAAGAACTGTGCTTCCTACACACACGGGCCATATCTAGTTCAACTCTGCTTAGGAAACTGACAAGAACAGTAGCTCCTCTTCTGTCCAATACACTGTACATGCAAAGAACAGTAGCAAGTGTTGTTTGCACTGTGTATGGCAGTAGCATCGCAATAGTGACTCTTCTTACCAGAAAACAAATCTTGCTCATAGGACAAGAACCTCCATGTAATTCAACTCCATTTAGGACTGGGAAACAAACGCTAGCTCACATTACAAGAAACACAATCTGCTTTTGAGAAATGAGCACTCTTCTACTCTACTGTGTTTCATATAGGGCCAGAACAGTGAGCTTGCTCAGAACAAAAGAACTGTGCTTCCTACACACACGGGCTATATCTAGTTCAACTCTGCTTAGGAAACTGACAAGAACAGTAGCTCCTCTTCAGTCCAATACACTGTACTTGCTGGGAGCAGACGCGAGTGCTATTTGCACTGTGTATGGCAAAGGGAGCGAAATAGTGACTCTTCTTACTAGAAAACAACTCTTGCTCGTAGGAGCAGAAACTGCATGGGATTCAACTCCATTTCTGACTGGGAAACAAACACTAGCTCGCCTTACAAGAAACACACTCTGCTTTTGAGAAAAGAGCACTCTTCTACTCTACAGTGTTTCCTTTGGGATCCGAACAGTGAGCTTGCTGAGAACAAAAGAACTGTGCTTCCTACACACACGGGCCATATCTAGTTCAACTCTGCTTAGGAAACTGACATGAACAGTAGATTCTCTTCAGTCCAATACACTGTATTTGCTGGGAACAGACGCCTGTGCTATTTGCCCTGTGTATGACCGTGGGAGCACAATAGTGACTCTTCTTACCAGAAAAAAACTCTTGCTCGTTGGACCAAAAACTGCATTGTCTCAACTCCATTTAGGACTGGGAAAGAAACGCTAGCTCGCCTTACAAGAAAAAGACTCTGCTTTTGAGAAAAGAGCATTCTTCTAATATACTGTGTTTCCTATAGGGCCAGAACAGTGAACTTCCTCAGAACAAAAGAACTGTGCTTCCTGCACACATGGGCCATATCTATTCAATTCGGCTTAGGAACCTGACAAGAACAGTAGATCCTCTTCAGTCCAATACACTGTACATGCTGGGAACAGACGCCAGTACTATTTGCCCTGTGTATGACAATGGGAGCACAATAGTGACTCTTCTTACCAGAAAACAACTCTTGTTCCTAGGACCAGAAACTGCATGTGATTCAACTCCATTTAAGACTGGGAAACAAACGCTACCTCGCCTTACAAGAAAAACACTCTGCTTTGGAGAAAAGAGCACTCTTCTACTCTTCTGTGTTTCCTATAGGGCCAGAACAGTGAGCTTGATCAGAACAAAAGAACTGCGCTTCCTACACACGGACCATATCTAGTTCAACTCTGCTTAGGGAACTGACAGTACAGTAGCTCCTATTCAGTCCAATACACTGTACTTCCTGGGAACAGACGCGAGTGCTATTTGTAATGTGTATGGCAATGGGAGCGCAATAGTGACTTTCCTTTACCAGAAAACAACTCTTGCTCGTAGGACCAGAAACTGCATGTGATTCAAATCCATTTAGGACTAGGAAACAAACGCTAGCTCGCCTTACAAGAAATACACTCTGCTTTTGAGAAAAGAGCACTGCTGTGCGATGTATGGCAAATGTGTTGCTAATTAATCAATAAAACACTGATTGGCCATTGGCTAGGCAGGAAGTGTAGGCGGGGCAAGGAGGAGAATAAAGCAGGGAAGTGGAAGGCTGAGAGAGAGACACTGCCAGCCGCCATCAGGACAAGGAAGATGTAAGGTACCAGTAAGCCATGAGCCATGTGGCAAAGTAAAAATTAATAGAAATCTGCTAAATATAAGAGTAAGAGCTAGACAATAACAGGCCTTAGCTAATGGCCAAGCAGTTTAAATAATGTAAGAGTCTTTGTGTTTATTTTATAAGTGGGCTCTGAGACTGGCGGGACTTGGTGGTGGGAGCTGGAGAGAAATTCTCCAGCAACAAATGACGTCCAATGTGTTGGCAAGAGTTTCCACCTAAAAACTGAGAAAAAAGATTCTAAAACGGAGCTAAAAACAGCTCCTAGTTGTCTCTTTCAAGCTAGTGGCAGCCTGCGTGTTTGAGCTACTATGGCGGGTTCCTGGCGTGCATGCTTGACCTGCAGTATGGCGGGAATGAGGCCTCGGCAAGTGGCACATTAAGCTGTGTGGTGGATTTAGCCTTTGCTAGTACAAAACAAAACAAAACAAAAAAAAAAGAGATTTCTGGGCTACACGCTGCTTTGATAGAAGCAGAGACCCACTATTTCTGAGAGTTGATGGCTCCCAGAGCTGGCGGAAAACGTAGCCATGTTGGGAAGCCGAGGTGGGCGGAGCCAGCAGCCACAGCTGCTGCAGTTTAAAGCAATAGATTTACAATAAGACAGATTCAGATGTAATAGTTTACAATGTGTGTAAAAGATACGTAGGCTTGAAAGAGACAAAAAAGGTGATATATAGAGTTATAGAAACAAATACATAGTTTAAAAAATAAAGTCATTAAAGAGACAGTAAAGGTAGTATAAAAAATAAGCCACGTAAAAATGGATATTACACAGAGAATCTGGATTGTGTTGTCGTTGGGACTTTTAACTGCAGAAAAACATTTGATTGTAAAAGCTGTAGAGTTATGCCAAAATGTATATTTTAAAGATACCTTGACTTCAAAATTTGGATGTAAGGATATGTTGCTTTGGAAAAGAGTCTCTTTTGTTTCCACAGAAAGCCAGAGGCTATGGATTTGTTCAAGATTAAGATACATCAGGTTTGACCAGCCAAGACCCCCTGAAGGTCTCCTATGACACCATGGCCCAGATGATCCAACATCCAGAATGGTTTAAAGGCATCTGGCTCAGACGATACAGCCTCATGGACTATTCCATAATTCTAATTTTTTTTTGTTTCCCCACAAGATACAGCGCCCCCTTCCAGCAGGAAGTAGTAAGAGAAGCTACGCCCAAATTCCCAAATTATATGTAATTTTACTTTGTTAAGGTTAAAACCTTCCTTTTTGAAAAAAAAAAGGGGGAAGTGCTGTGGGATATATGGCAAATGTGTTGCTAATTAATCAATAAAACACTGATTGGCCGTTGGCTAGGCAGGAAGTGTAGGCGGGGCAAGGAGGAGAATAAAACGGGGAAGTGGAAGGCTGAGAGAGAGACACTGCCAGCCGCCATCAGGACAAGGAAGATGTAAGGTACCAGTAAGCCATGAGCCATGTGGCAATGTAAAGATTAATAGAAATGGGCTAAATATAAGAGTAAGAGCTAGACAATAACAGGCCTGAGCTAATGGCCAAGCAGTTTAAATAATGTAAGAGTCTGTGTGTTTATTTTATAAGTGGGCTCTGAGACTGGCGGGACTTGGTGGTGGGAGCTGGAGAGAAATTCTACAGCAACAGAGCACTATTCTACTCTACTGTGTTTCCTATGGGGTCCAAACAGTGAGCTTGCTCAGAACAAAAGAACTGTGCTTCCTACACACATGGACCATATCTAGTTCAACTCTGCTTAGGAAACTGACAAGAACAGTAGCTCCTATTCAGTCCAATACACTGTACTTGCTGGGAACAGACAACAGTGCTATTTGCACTGTGTATGGAATTTGGAGCGCAATAGTGACTCTTCTTACCAGAAAACAACTCTTGCTCGTAGGAAAAAAAACTGCCTGTGACTCAACTCCATTTATGACTGGGAAACAAAAGCTATCTCGCCTTACAAGAAACACACTCTGCTTCAGAGAAAAGAGCACTCTTCTACTCTACTGTGTTTCCTACAAGGCCAGAAGAGTGAGCTTTCTCAGAACAAAAGAAGTGTACTTCCTGCACACACGGGCCATATCTAGTTCAACTTTGCTTAGGAAACTGACAAGAACAGTAGATCCTCTTCAGTCCAATACACTGTACATCCTGGGAACAGACGCGAGTCCTATTTGCCCTGTGTATGGCAATGGGAACACAATAGTGACACTTCTTAATAGAAAACAACTCTTGCTTGTAGGACCAGAAACTGCATGTGATTCAACTCCATTTAGGACTGGGAAACAAAAGCTAGCTCGCCTTACAAGAAACACACTCTGCTTTTGAGAAAAGAGCACTCTTCTACTCTACTGTGTTTCCTATAGGGAAAGAACAGTGAGCTTGCTCAGAACAAAAGAACTGTGCTTCCTACACACACCAGCCATATCTAGTTCAACTCTGCTTAAGAAACTGACAAGAACAGTAGATCCTCTTCAGTCCAATACACTGTAAATGCTGGGAACAGACGCCAGTGCTATTTGCCCTGTGTATGACAATGGGAACACAATAGTGACTCTTCTTACTAGAAAACAACTCTTGCTCCTAGGATCAGAAACTGCATGTGATTCAACTCCATTTAGGACTGGGAAACAAACGCTAGCTACCCTTACAAGAAACACACTCTGCTTTTGAGAAAAGAGCACTCTTCTACTCTACTGTGTTTCCTATAGCGCCAGAACAGTGAGCTTGCTCAGAACAAAAGAACTGTGCTTCCTACACACACGGGCCATATCTAGTTCAACTCTGCTTAGGAAACTGACAAGAACAGTAGCTCCTCTTCTGTCCAATACACTGTACATGCAAAGAACAGTAGCAAGTGTTGTTTGCACTGTGTATGGCAGTAGCATCGCAATAGTGACTCTTCTTACCAGAAAACAAATCTTGCTCATAGGACAAGAACCTCCATGTAATTCAACTCCATTTAGGACTGGGAAACAAACGCTAGCTCACATTACAAGAAACACAATCTGCTTTTGAGAAATGAGCACTCTTCTACTCTACTGTGTTTCCTATAGGGCCAGAACAGTGAGCTTGCTCAGAACAAAAGAACTGTGCTTCCTACACACACGGGCTATATCTAGTTCAACTCTGCTTAGGAAACTGACAAGAACAGTAGCTCCTCTTCAGTCCAATACACTGTACTTGCTGGGAGCAGACGCGAGTGCTATTTGCACTGTGTATGGCAAAGGGAGCGAAATAGTGACTCTTCTTACTAGAAAACAACTCTTGCTCGTAGGAGCAGAAACTGCATGGGATTCAACTCCATTTCTGACTGGGAAACAAACACTAGCTCGCCTTACAAGAAACACACTCTGCTTTTGAGAAAAGAGCACTCTTCTACTCTACAGTGTTTCCTTTGGGATCCGAACAGTGAGCTTGCTGAGAACAAAAGAACTGTGCTTCCTACACACACGGGCCATATCTAGTTCAATTCTGCTTAGGAAATTGACAAGAACAGTAGCTCCTCTTCAGTCCAATACACTGTACTTGCTGCGAACAGACGTGAGTTCTATTTGCACTGTGTATGGCAATGGGAGAGCAATAGTGACTCTTCTTACCAGAAAACAACTCTTGCTCATAGGACCAAAAACTGCTTGTGATTCAACTCCATTTTTGACTGGGAAACAAACACTATCTCGCCTTACAAGAAACACACTCTGGTTTTGAGAAAAGATAAATCTTCTACTCTACTGTGTTTCCTATATTGCGAGAACAGTGAGTTTTCTCAGAACAAAAGAACTGTGCTTCCTACAGAAACGGGCCATATCTAGTTCAACTCTGCTTAGGAAACTGACAAGAACAGTAGCTCCTCTTCAGTCCAATACATTGTACTTGCTGGGAACAGACGCGAGTGCTATTTGCAGTGTATGTGGCAATTGGAGCACAATACTGAATCTTCTTACCAGAAAACAACTCTTGCTCTTAGGACCAGAAACTGCATGGGATTCAACTCCATTTCAGACTTGGAAACAAACGCTAGCTTGCCTTACAAAAAACACACTCTGCTTTTGAGAAAAGAGCACTCTTCTACTCTACTGTGTTTCCTATGGGGTCTGATCAGTGAGCTTGCTCAGAAAAACAGAACTGTGCTTCCTACACAAGCGGCATTATCTAGTTCAATTCTGCTCGGCAAACTGACAAGAACAGTAGATCATCTTCAGTCCAATACACTGTACATGCTGGGAATAGACACCAGTCCTATTTGCCCTGTGTTTGACAATGGGAGCGCAACAGTGACTCTTCTTACCAGAAAACAACTCTTGCTTGTAGGACCAGAAACTGCATGTGATTCAACTCCATTTAGGACTGGGAAACAAACGCTAGCTCGCCTTACAATAAACACACTCTCCTTTTGAGAAAAGAGCACTCTTCTATTCTACTTTGTTTCCTATAGGGCCAGAATAGTGAGCTTGCTCAGAACAAAAGAACTGTGCTTCCTACACACACGGGCTAAATCTAGTTCAACTCTGCTTAGGAAACTGACAAGAACAGTTGGTCCTCTTGAGTCCAATACACTGTACATGCTGGGAACAGACGCCAGTTCTATTTGCCCTGTGTATGATAATGGGAGCGCAATAGAGACTCTTCTTACCAGAAAACAACTCTTGCTCATAGGACCCGAAACTGCATGGGATTCAACTCCATTTCGGACTGGGAAACAAATGCTAGCTCACCTTACAAGAAACACACTCTGCTTTTGAGAAAACAGCACTCTTCTACTCTACTGTGTTTCCTATGGGGTCTGAACAGTGTGCTTGCTCAGAACAAAAGAACTGTGTGCTTCCTATACACAGGGGCCATATCCAGTTCAACTCTGCTTAGGAAACTGACAAGAACAGTAGCTCATCTTCAGTCCAATACACTGTACTTGCTGCGAACAGACGCGAGTGCTATTTGCGCAGTGTATGGCAATGGTAGCACAATAGTGACTCTTCTTACCAGAAAACATCTCTTGCTCATGGGACCAAAAACTACATGTAATTCAACTCCATTTAGGACTGGGAAACAAACTCTATCTCGCCTTACAAGAAACACACTCTGCTTTTGAGAAAAGAGCACTCTTCTACTCTATTGTGTTTCCTATAGGGCCAGAACAGTGAGCTTGCTCAGAACAAAAGAACTGTGCTTCCTACACACACGGTCATATCTAGTTCCATTATGCTTAAAAAACTGACAAGAATAGTAGATCCTCTTCAGTCCAATACACTGTACTTGCTGGGAACAGACGTGAGTGCTATTTGCACTGTTTATGGCAAAGGGAGAAAAATAGTGACTTTCCTTTCCAGAAAACATCCCTTGTTCTTTGGACCAGAAACTGCATGTGATTCAACTCCATTTTGGACTGGGAAACACACGCTAGCTCGCCTTATAAGAAACACATTCTGCTTTTGAGAAAAGAGCACTCTTCTATTCTACTGTATTTCCTATGGGGTCCGAACAGTGAGCTTGCTCAGAACAAAAGAACTGTGTTTCCTACACACACGGGCCATATCTAGTTCAACTCTGGTTAGGAAACTGACAAGAGCAGTAGCTCCTCTTCAGTCCAATACACTTTACTTGCTGGGAACAGACGCGAGTGCTATTTGCACTGTGTATGGCAAAAGGAGCACAATAGTGACTTTCCCTTCCAGAAAACAACTCTTGCTCATAGGACCAGAAACTGCATGTGATTCAACTCCATTTAGGACTGGGAAACAAACGCAAGTTCGCCTTACAAGAAACACACTCTGCTTTTGAGAAAAGAGCACTCTTCTACTCTACTATGTTTCCTATAGGCCAGAAGAGTGAGCTTGCTCAGAACAAAAGAACTGTGCTTCCTACACACACGGGCCATATCTAGTTCAACTCTGCTTAGGAAACTGACAAGAACTGTAGATCCTCTTCAGTCCAATACACTTTACATGCTGGGAACAGACGCCAGTGCTATTTGCCCTGTGTATGACAATGGGAGCGCAACAGTGACTCTTCTTACCAGAAAACAACTCTTGCTCATAGGACCAGAAACTGCATGTGATTGAACTCCATTTAGGACTGGGAAACAATCACTAGCTCGCCTTACAAGAAACACGTTCTGCTTTTGAGAAAAGAGCACTCTTCTACTCTACTGTGTTTCCTACAGGGCCAGAAGAGTGAGCTTGCTCAGAACAAAAGAAGTGTACTTATTGCACACATGGGCCATATCTAGTTCAACTTTGCTTAGGAAACTGACAAGAACAGTAGATCCTCTTCAGTCCAATACACAGTACATCCTGGGAACAGACGCGAGTCCTACTTGCCCTGTGTATGGCAATGGGAACACAATAGTGACTCTTCTTACTAGAAAACAACTCTTGCTTGTAGGACCAGAAACTGCATGTGATTCAACTCCATTTAGGACTGGGAAACAAAAGCAGGCTCACCTTACAAGAAACACACTCTGCTTTTGAGAAAAGAGCACTCTTCTACTCTACTGTGTTTCCTATAGGGCCAAAACAGTGAGCTTGCTCAGAACAAAAGAACTGTGCTTCCTACACACACCGGCCATATCTAGTTCAGCTCTGCTTAGGAAACTGACAAGAACAGTAGATCCTCTTCAGTCCAATACACTGTAAATGCTGGGAACAGACGCCAGTACTATTTGCCCTGTGTATGACAATGGGAGCGCAATAGTGACTCTTCTTACCAGAAAACAACTCTTGCTCCTAGGATCAGAAACTGCATGTGATTCAACTCCATTTAGGACTGTGAAACAAACGCTAGCTCGCCTTACAAGAAACACACTCTGCTTTTGAGAAAAGAGCACTCTTCTACTCTACTGTGTTTCCTATGGGGTCCGAACAGTGAGCTTGCTCAGAACAAAAGAACTGTGCTTCCTACACACACGGGCCATATCTAGTTCAACTCTGCTTAGGAAACTGACAAGAACAGTAGCTCCTCTTCTGTCCAATACACTGTACTTGCAAAGAACAGTAGCAAGTGTTGTTTGCACTGTGTATGGCAGTAGCATCGCAATAGTGACTCTTCTTACCAGAAAACAACTCTTGCTCATAGGACAAGAACCTCCATGTTATTCAACTCCATTTAGGACTGGGAAACAAACGCTAGCTCACCTTACAAGAAACACAATCTGCTTTTGAGAAATGAGCACTCTTCTACTCTACTGTGTTTCCTATAGGGCCTGAACAGTGAGCTTGCTCAGAACAAAAGAACTGTGCTTCCTACACACACGGGCTATATCTAGATCAACTCTTCTTAGGAAACTGACAAGAACAGTAGCTCCTCTTCAGTCCAATACACTGTACTTGCTGGGAGCAGACGCGAGTGCTATTTGCACTGTGTATGGCAAAGGGAGCGAAATAGTGACTCTTCTTACCAGAAAACAACTCTTGCTCGTAGGACCAGAAACTGCATGGGATTCAACTCCATTTCTGACTGGGAAACAAACACTAGCTCGCCTTACAAGAAACACACTCTGCTTTTGAGAAAAGAGCACTCTTCTACTCTACAGTGTTTCCTACGGGATCCGAACAGTGAGCTTGCTGAGAACAAAAGAACTGTGCTTCCTACACACATGGGCCATATCTAGTTCAATTCTGCTTAGGAAATTGACAAGAACAGTAGCTCATCTTCAGTCCAATACACTGTACTTGCTGCGAACAGACGTGAGTGCTATTTGCACTGTGTATGACAATGGGAGTGCACTAGTGACTCTTCTTACCAGAAAACAACTCTTGCTCGTAGGACCAAAAACTGCTTGTGATTCAACTCCATTTTGGACTGGGAAACAAACACTATCTCGCCTTACAAGAAACACACTCTGGTTTTGAGAAAAGATAAACCTTCTAATCTACTGTGTTTCCTATATTGCGAGAACAATGAGTTTTCTCAGAACAAAAGAACTGTGCTTCCTACAGAAACGGGCCATATCTAGTTCAACTCTGCTTAGGAAACTGACAAGAACAGTAGTTCCTCTTCAGTCCAATACATTGTACTTGCTGGGAACAGACGCGAGTGCTATTTGCAGTGTATGTGGCAATTGGAGCACAATACTGAATCTTCTTACCAGAAAACAACTCTTGCTCTTAGGACCAGAAACTGCATGGGATTCAACTCCATTTCGGACTTGGAAACAAACGCTAGCTCGCCTTACAAGAAACACACTCTGCTTTTGAGAAAAGAGCACTCTTCTACTCTACTGTGTTTCCTATGGGGTCTGATCAGTGAGCTTGCTCTGAAAAAAAGAACTGTGCTTCCTACACAAACGGCATTATCTAGTTCAATTCTGCTCGGGAAACTGACAAGAACAGTAGATCCTCTTCAGTCCAATACACTGTACATGCTGGGAATTGACGCCAGTGCTATTTGCCCTGTGTTTGACAATGGGAGCACAACAGTGACTCTTCTTACCAGAAAACAACTCTTGCTCGTAGGAGCAGAAACTGCATGTGATTCAACTCCATTTACGACTGGGAAACAAACGCTAGCTCGCCTTACAAGAAACACACTCTCCTTTTGAGAAAAGAGCACTCTTCTATTCTACTGTGTTTCCTATAGGGCCAGAATAGTGAGCTTGCTCAGAACAAAAGAACTGTGCTTCCTACACACACGGGCTATATCTAGTTCAACTCTGCTTAGGAAACTGACAAGAACAGTTGGTCCTCTTCAGTCCAATACACTGTACTTGCTGGGAACAGACGCCAGTGCTATTTGCCCTGTGTATGATAATGGGAGCGCAATAGAGACTCTTCTTACCAGAAAACAACTCTTGCTCGTAGGACCCGAAACTGCATGGGATTCAACTCCATTTCAGACTGGGAAACAAATGCTAGCTCGCCTTACATGAAACACACTCTGCTTTTGAGAAAAGAGCATTCTTCTACTCTACTGTGTTTCCTATGGGGTCCAAACAGTGAGCTTGCTCAGAACAAAAGAACTGCGCTTCCTACACACGGACCATATCTAGTTCAACTCTGCTTAGGGAACTGACAGTACAGTAGCTCCTCTTCAGTCCAATACACTGTACTTCCTGGGAACAGACGGGAGTGCTATTTGTAATGTGTATGGCAATGGGAGCGCAATAGTGACTTTCCTTTACCAGAAAACAACTCTTGCTTGTAGGACCAGAAACTGCATGTGATTCAACTCCATTTAGGACTAGGAAACAAACGCTAGCTCGCCTTACAAGAAATACACTCTGCTTTTGAGAAAAGAGCACTGCTGTGGGATGTATGGCAAATGTGTTGCTAATTAATCAATAAAACACTGATTGGCCGTTGGCTAGGCAGGAAGTGTAGGCGGGGCAAGGAGGAGAATAAAGCAGGGAAGAGGAAGGCTGAGAGAGAGACACTGCCAGCCGCCATCAGGACAAGGAAGATGTAAGGTACCAGTAAGCCATGAGCCATGTGGCAAAGTAAAAATTAATAGAAATCTGCTAAATATAAGAGTAAGAGCTAGACAATAACAGGCCTTAGCTAATGGCCAAGCAGTTTAAATAATGTAAGAGTCTTTGTGTTTATTTTATAAGTGGGCTCTGAGACTGGCGGGACTTGGTGGTGGGAGCTGGAGAGAAATTCTCCAGCAACAAATGGCGTCCAATGTGTTGGCAAGAGTTTCCACCTAAAAACTGAGAAAAAAGATTCTAAAACGGAGCTAAAAACAGCTCCTAGTTGTCTCTTTCAAGCTAGTGGCAGCCTGCGTGTTTGAGCTACTATGGCGGGTTCCTGGCGTGCATGCTTGACCTGCAGTATGGCGGGAATGAGGCCTCGGCAAGTGGCACATTAAGCTGTGTGGTGGATTTAGCCTTTGCTAGTACAAAACAAAACAAAACAAAAAAAAAGAGATTTCTGGGCTACACGCTGCTTTGATAGAAGCAGAGACCCACTATTTCTGAGAGTTGATGGCTCCCAGAGCTGGCGGAAAACGTAGCCATGTTGGGAAGCCGAGGTGGGCGGAGCCAGCAGCCACAGCTGCTGCAGTTTAAAGCAATAGATTCACAATAAGACAGATTCAGATGTAATAGTTTACAATGTGTGTAAAAGATACGTAGGCTTGAAAGAGACAAAAAAGGTGATATATAGAGTTATAGAAACAAATACATAGTTTTAAAAAATAAAGTCATTAAAGAGACAGTAAAGGTAGTATAAAAAATAAGCCACGTAAAAATGGATATTACACAGAGAATCTGGATTGTGTTGTCGTTGGGACTTTTAACTGCAGAAAAACATTTGATTGTAAAAGCTGTAGAGTTATGCCAAAATGTATATTTTAAAGATACCTTGACTTCAAAATTTGGATGTAAGGATATGTTGCTTTGGAAAAGAGTCTCTTTTGTTTCCACAGAAAGCCAGAGGCTATGGATTTGTTCAAGATTAAGATACATCAGGTTTGACCAGCCAAGACCCCCTGAAGGTCTCCTATGACACCATGGCCCAGATGATCCAACATCCAGAATGGTTTAAAGGCATCTGGCTCAGACGATACAGCCTCATGGACTATTCCATAATTCTAATTTTTTTTTGTTTCCCCACAAGATACAGCGCCCCCTTCCAGCAGGAAGTAGTAAGAGAAGCTACGCCCAAATTCCCAAATTATATGTAATTTTACTTTGTTAAGGTTAAAACCTTCCTTTTTGAAAAAAAAAAGGGGGAAGTGCTGTGGGATATATGGCAAATGTGTTGCTAATTAATCAATAAAACACTGATTGGCCGTTGGCTAGGCAGGAAGTGTAGGCGGGGCAAGGAGGAGAATAAAACGGGGAAGTGGAAGGCTGAGAGAGAGACACTGCCAGCCGCCATCAGGACAAGGAAGATGTAAGGTACCAGTAAGCCATGAGCCATGTGGCAATGTAAAGATTAATAGAAATGGGCTAAATATAAGAGTAAGAGCTAGACAATAACAGGCCTGAGCTAATGGCCAAGCAGTTTAAATAATGTAAGAGTCTGTGTGTTTATTTTATAAGTGGGCTCTGAGACTGGCGGGACTTGGTGGTGGGAGCTGGAGAGAAATTCTACAGCAACAGAGCACTATTCTACTCTACTGTGTTTCCTATGGGGTCCAAACAGTGAGCTTGCTCAGAACAAAAGAACTGTGCTTCCTACACACATGGACCATATCTAGTTCAACTCTGCTTAGGAAACTGACAAGAACAGTAGCTCCTATTCAGTCCAATACACTGTACTTGCTGGGAACAGACAACAGTGCTATTTGCACTGTGTATGGAATTTGGAGTGCAATAGTGACTCTTCTTACCAGAAAACAACTCTTGCTCGTAGGAAAAAAAACTGCCTGTGACTCAACTCCATTTATGACTGGGAAACAAAAGCTATCTCGCCTTACAAGAAACACACTCTGCTTCAGAGAAAAGAGCACTCTTCTACTCTACTGTGTTTCCTACAAGGCCAGAAGAGTGAGCTTTCTCAGAACAAAAGAAGTGTACTTCCTGCACACACGGGCCATATCTAGTTCAACTTTGCTTAGGAAACTGACAAGAACAGTAGATCCTCTTCAGTCCAATACACTGTACATCCTGGGAACAGACGCGAGTCCTATTTGCCCTGTGTATGGCAATGGGAACACAATAGTGACTCTTCTTAATAGAAAACAACTCTTGCTTGTAGGACCAGAAACTGCATGTGATTCAACTCCATTTAGGACTGGGAAACAAAAGCTAGCTCGCCTTACAAGAAACACACTCTGCTTTTGAGAAAAGAGCACTCTTCTACTCTACTGTGTTTCCTATAGGGAAAGAACAGTGAGCTTGCTCAGAACAAAAGAACTGTGCTTCCTACACACACCAGCCATATCTAGTTCAACTCTGCTTAGGAAACTGACAAGAACAGTAGATCCTCTTCAGTCCAATACACTGTAAATGCTGGGAACAGACGCCAGTGCTATTTGCCCTGTGTATGACAATGGGAGCGCAATAGTGACTCTTCTTACCAGAAAACAACTCTTGCTCCTAGGATCAGAAACTGCATGTGATTCAACTCCATTTAGGACTGGGAAACAAACGCTAGCTACCCTTACAAGAAACACACTCTGCTTTTGAGAAAAGAGCACTCTTCTACTCTACTGTGTTTCCTATAGCGCCAGAACAGTGAGCTTGCTCAGAACAAAAGAACTGTGCTTCCTACACACACGGGCCATATCTAGTTCAACTCTGCTTAGGAAACTGACAAGAACAGTAGCTCCTCTTCTGTCCAATACACTGTACATGCAAAGAACAGTAGCAAGTGTTGTTTGCACTGTGTATGGCAGTAGCATCGCAATAGTGACTCTTCTTACCAGAAAACAAATCTTGCTCATAGGACAAGAACCTCCATGTAATTCAACTCCATTTAGGACTGGGAAACAAACGCTAGCTCACATTACAAGAAACACAATCTGCTTTTGAGAAATGAGCACTCTTCTACTCTACTGTGTTTCATATAGGGCCAGAACAGTGAGCTTGCTCAGAACAAAAGAACTGTGCTTCCTACACACACGGGCTATATCTAGTTCAACTCTGCTTAGGAAACTGACAAGAACAGTAGCTCCTCTTCAGTCCAATACACTGTACTTGCTGGGAGCAGACGCGAGTGCTATTTGCACTGTGTATGGCAAAGGGAGCGAAATAGTGACTCTTCTTACTAGAAAACAACTCTTGCTCGTAGGAGCAGAAACTGCATGGGATTCAACTCCATTTCTGACTGGGAAACAAACACTAGCTCGCCTTACAAGAAACACACTCTGCTTTTGAGAAAAGAGCACTCTTCTACTCTACAGTGTTTATTTTGGGATCCGAACAGTGAGCTTGCTGAGAACAAAAGAACTGTGCTTCCTACACACACGGGCCATATCTAGTTCAATTCTGCTTAGGAAATTGACAAGAACAGTAGCTCCTCTTCAGTCCAATACACTGTACTTGCTGCGAACAGACGTGAGTTCTATTTGCACTGTGTATGGCAATGGGAGAGCAATAGTGACTCTTCTTACCAGAAAACAACTCTTGCTCATAGGACCAAAAACTGCTTGTGATTCAACTCCATTTTTGACTGGGAAACAAACACTATCTCGCCTTACAAGAAACACACTCTGGTTTTGAGAAAAGATAAATCTTCTACTCTACTGTGTTTCCTATATTGCGAGAACAGTGAGTTTTCTCAGAACAAAAGAACTGTGCTTCCTACAGAAACGGGCCATATCTAGTTCAACTCTGCTTAGGAAACTGACAAGAACAGTAGCTCCTCTTCAGTCCAATACATTGTACTTGCTGGGAACAGACGCGAGTGCTATTTGCAGTGTATGTGGCAATTGGAGCACAATACTGAATCTTCTTACCAGAAAACAACTCTTGCTCTTAGGACCAGAAACTGCATGGGATTCAACTCCATTTCAGACTTGGAAACAAACGCTAGCTTGCCTTACAAAAAACACACTCTGCTTTTGAGAAAAGAGCACTCTTCTACTCTACTGTGTTTCCTATGGGGTCTGATCAGTGAGCTTGCTCAGAAAAACAGAACTGTGCTTCCTACACAAGCGGCATTATCTAGTTCAATTCTGCTCGGCAAACTGACAAGAACAGTAGATCATCTTCAGTCCAATACACTGTACATGCTGGGAATAGACACCAGTCCTATTTGCCCTGTGTTTGACAATGGGAGCGCAACAGTGACTCTTCTTACCAGAAAACAACTCTTGCTTGTAGGACCAGAAACTGCATGTGATTCAACTCCATTTAGGACTGGGAAACAAACGCTAGCTCGCCTTACAATAAACACACTCTCCTTTTGAGAAAAGAGCACTCTTCTATTCTACTTTGTTTCCTATAGGGCCAGAATAGTGAGCTTGCTCAGAACAAAAGAACTGTGCTTCCTACACACACGGGATAAATCTAGTTCAACTCTGCTTAGGAAACTGACAAGAACAGTTGGTCCTCTTGAGTCCAATACACTGTACATGCTGGGAACAGACGCCAGTTCTATTTGCCCTGTGTATGATAATGGGAGCGCAATAGAGACTCTTCTTACCAGAAAACAACTCTTGCTCATAGGACCCGAAACTGCATGGGATTCAACTCCATTTCGGACTGGGAAACAAATGCTAGCTCACCTTACAAGAAACACACTCTGCTTTTGAGAAAACAGCACTCTTCAACTCTACTGTGTTTCCTATGGGGTCTGAACAGTGTGCTTGCTCAGAACAAAAGAACTGTGTGCTTCCTATACACAGGGGCCATATCCAGTTCAACTCTGCTTAGGAAACTGACAAGAACAGTAGCTCATCTTCAGTCCAATACACTGTACTTGCTGCGAACAGACGCGAGTGCTATTTGCGCAGTGTATGGCAATGGGAGCACAATAGTGACTCTTCTTACCAGAAAACATCTCTTGCTCATAGGACCAAAAACTACATTTAATTCAACTCCATTTAGGACTGGGAAACAAACTCTATCTCGCCTTACAAGAAACACACTCTGCTTTTGAGAAAAGAGCACTCTTCTACTCTATTGTGTTTCCTATAGGGCCAGAACAGTGAGCTTGCTCAGAACAAAAGAACTGTGCTTCCTACACACACGGTCATATCTAGTTCCATTATGCTTAAAAAACTGACAAGAATAGTAGATCCTCTTCAGTCCAATACACTGTACTTGCTGGGAACAGACGTGAGTGCTATTTGCACTGTTTATGGCAAAGGGAGAAAAATAGTGACTTTCCTTTCCAGAAAACATCCCTTGTTCTTTGGACCAGAAACTGCATGTGATTCAACTCCATTTTGGACTGGGAAACACACGCTAGCTCGCCTTACAAGAAACACATTCTGCTTTTGAGAAAAGAGCACTCTTCTATTCTACTGTATTTCCTATGGGGTCCGAACAGTGAGCTTGCTCAGAACAAAAGAACTGTGTTTCCTACACACACGGGCCATATCTAGTTCAACTCTGGTTAGGAAACTGACAAGAGCAGTAGCTCCTCTTCAGTCCAATACACTTTACTTGCTGGGAACAGACGCGAGTGCTATTTGCACTGTGTATGGCAAAAGGAGCACAATAGTGACTTTCCCTTCCAGAAAACAACTCTTGCTCATAGGACCAGAAACTGCATGTGATTCAACTCCATTTAGGACTGGGAAACAAACGCAAGTTCGCCTTACAAGAAACACACTCTGCTTTTGAGAAAAGAGCACTCTTCTACTCTACTATGTTTCCTATAGGCCAGAAGAGTGAGCTTGCTCAGAACAAAAGAACTGTGCTTCCTACACACACGGGCCATATCTAGTTCAACTCTGCTTAGGAAACTGACAAGAACTGTAGATCCTCTTCAGTCCAATACACTTTACATGCTGGGAACAGACGCCAGTGCTATTTGCCCTGTGTATGACAATGGGAGCGCAACAGTGACTCTTCTTACCAGAAAACAACTCTTGCTCATAGGACCAGAAACTGCATGTGATTGAACTCCATTTAGGACTGGGAAACAATCACTAGCTCGCCTTACAAGAAACACGTTCTGCTTTTGAGAAAAGAGCACTCTTCTACTCTACTGTGTTTCCTACAGGGCCAGAAGAGTGAGCTTGCTCAGAACAAAAGAAGTGTACTTATTGCACACATGGGCCATATCTAGTTCAACTTTGCTTAGGAAACTGACAAGAACAGTAGATCCTCTTCAGTCCAATACACTGTACATCCTGGGAACAGACGCGAGTCCTACTTGCCCTGTGTATGGCAATGGGAACACAATAGTGACTCTTCTTACTAGAAAACAACTCTTGCTTGTAGGACCAGAAACTGCATGTGATTCAACTCCATTTAGGACTGGGAAACAAAAGCAGGCTCACCTTACAAGAAACACACTCTGCTTTTGAGAAAAGAGCACTCTTCTACTCTACTGTGTTTCCTATAGGGCCAAAACAGTGAGCTTGCTCAGAACAAAAGAACTGTGCTTCCTACACACACCGGCCATATCTAGTTCAGCTCTGCTTAGGAAACTGACAAGAACAGTAGATCCTCTTCAGTCCAATACACTGTAAATGCTGGGAACAGACGCCAGTACTATTTGCCCTGTGTATGACAATGGGAGCGCAATAGTGACTCTTCTTACCAGAAAACAACTCTTGCTCCTAGGATCAGAAACTGCATGTGATTCAACTCCATTTAGGACTGGGAAACAAACGCTAGCTCGCCTTACAAGAAACACACTCTGCTTTTGAGAAAAGAGCACTCTTCTACTCTACTGTGTTTCCTATGGGGTCCGAACAGTGAGCTTGCTCAGAACAAAAGAACTGTGCTTCCTACACACACGGGCCATATCTAGTTCAACTCTGCTTAGGAAACTGACAAGAACAGTAGCTCCTCTTCTGTCCAATACACTGTACTTGCAAAGAACAGTAGCAAGTGTTGTTTGCACTGTGTATGGCAGTAGCATCGCAATAGTGACTCTTCTTACCAGAAAACAACTCTTGCTCATAGGACAAGAACCTCCATGTTATTCAACTCCATTTAGGACTGGGAAACAAACGCTAGCTCACCTTACAAGAAACACAATCTGCTTTTGAGAAATGAGCACTCTTCTACTCTACTGTGTTTCCTATAGGGCCTGAACAGTGAGCTTGCTCAGAACAAAAGAACTGTGCTTCCTACACACACGGGCTATATCTAGATCAACTCTTCTTAGGAAACTGACAAGAACAGTAGCTCCTCTTCAGTCCAATACACTGTACTTGCTGGGAGCAGACGCGAGTGCTATTTGCACTGTGTATGGCAAAGGGAGCGAAATAGTGACTCTTCTTACCAGAAAACAACTCTTGCTCGTAGGACCAGAAACTGCATGGGATTCAACTCCATTTCTGACTGGGAAACAAACACTAGCTCGCCTTACAAGAAACACACTCTGCTTTTGAGAAAAGAGCACTCTTCTACTCTACAGTGTTTCCTACGGGATCCGAACAGTGAGCTTGCTGAGAACAAAAGAACTGTGCTTCCTACACACACGGGCCATATCTAGTTCAATTCTGCTTAGGAAATTGACAAGAACAGTAGCTCATCTTCAGTCCAATACACTGTACTTGCTGCGAACAGACGTGAGTGCTATTTGCACTGTGTATGACAATGGGAGTGCACTAGTGACTCTTCTTACCAGAAAACAACTCTTGCTCGTAGGACCAAAAACTGCTTGTGATTCAACTCCATTTTGGACTGGGAAACAAACACTATCTCGCCTTACAAGAAACACACTCTGGTTTTGAGAAAAGATAAACCTTCTAATCTACTGTGTTTCCTATATTGCGAGAACAATGAGTTTTCTCAGAACAAAAGAACTGTGCTTCCTACAGAAACGGGCCATATCTAGTTCAACTCTGCTTAGGAAACTGACAAGAACAGTAGTTCCTCTTCAGTCCAATACATTGTACTTGCTGGGAACAGACGCGAGTGCTATTTGCAGTGTATGTGGCAATTGGAGCACAATACTGAATCTTCTTACCAGAAAACAACTCTTGCTCTTAGGACCAGAAACTGCATGGGATTCAACTCCATTTCGGACTTGGAAACAAACGCTAGCTCGCCTTACAAGAAACACACTCTGCTTTTGAGAAAAGAGCACTCTTCTACTCTACTGTGTTTCCTATGGGGTCTGATCAGTGAGCTTGCTCTGAAAAAAAGAACTGTGCTTCCTACACAAACGGCATTATCTAGTTCAATTCTGCTCGGGAAACTGACAAGAACAGTAGATCCTCTTCAGTCCAATACACTGTACATGCTGGGAATTGACGCCAGTGCTATTTGCCCTGTGTTTGACAATGGGAGCACAACAGTGACTCTTCTTACCAGAAAACAACTCTTGCTCGTAGGAGCAGAAACTGCATGTGATTCAACTCCATTTACGACTGGGAAACAAACGCTAGCTCGCCTTACAAGAAACACACTCTCCTTTTGAGAAAAGAGCACTCTTCTATTCTACTGTGTTTCCTATAGGGCCAGAATAGTGAGCTTGCTCAGAACAAAAGAACTGTGCTTCCTACACACACGGGCTATATCTAGTTCAACTCTGCTTAGGAAACTGACAAGAACAGTTGGTCCTCTTCAGTCCAATACACTGTACTTGCTGGGAACAGACGCCAGTGCTATTTGCCCTGTGTATGATAATGGGAGCGCAATAGAGACTCTTCTTACCAGAAAACAACTCTTGCTCGTAGGACCCGAAACTGCATGGGATTCAACTCCATTTCGGACTGGGAAACAAATGCTAGCTCGCCTTACATGAAACACACTCTGCTTTTGAGAAAAGAGCATTCTTCTACTCTACTGTGTTTCCTATGGGGTCCAAACAGTGAGCTTGCTCAGAACAAAAGAACTGCGCTTCCTACACACGGACCATATCTAGTTCAACTCTGCTTAGGGAACTGACAGTACAGTAGCTCCTATTCAGTCCAATACACTGTACTTCCTGGGAACAGACGGGAGTGCTATTTGTAATGTGTATGGCAATGGGAGCGCAATAGTGACTTTCCTTTACCAGAAAACAACTCTTGCTTGTAGGACCAGAAACTGCATGTGATTCAACTCCATTTAGGACTAGGAAACAAACGCTAGCTCGCCTTACAAGAAATACACTCTGCTTTTGAGAAAAGAGCACTGCTGTGGGATGTATGGCAAATGTGTTGCTAATTAATCAATAAAACACTGATTGGCCGTTGGCTAGGCAGGAAGTGTAGGCGGGGCAAGGAGGAGAATAAAGCAGGGAAGAGGAAGGCTGAGAGAGAGACACTGCCAGCCGCCATCAGGACAAGGAAGATGTAAGGTACCAGTAAGCCATGAGCCATGTGGCAAAGTAAAAATTAATAGAAATCTGCTAAATATAAGAGTAAGAGCTAGACAATAACAGGCCTTAGCTAATGGCCAAGCAGTTTAAATAATGTAAGAGTCTTTGTGTTTATTTTATAAGTGGGCTCTGAGACTGGCGGGACTTGGTGGTGGGAGCTGGAGAGAAATTCTCCAGCAACAAATGGCGTCCAATGTGTTGGCAAGAGTTTCCACCTAAAAACTGAGAAAAAAGATTCTAAAACGGAGCTAAAAACAGCTCCTAGTTGTCTCTTTCAAGCTAGTGGCAGCCTGCGTGTTTGAGCTACTATGGCGGGTTCCTGGCGTGCATGCTTGACCTGCAGTATGGCGGGAATGAGGCCTCGGCAAGTGGCACATTAAGCTGTGTGGTGGATTTAGCCTTTGCTAGTACAAAACAAAACAAAACAAAAAAAAGAGATTTCTGGGCTACACGCTGCTTTGATAGAAGCAGAGACCCACTATTTCTGAGAGTTGATGGCTCCCAGAGCTGGCGGAAAACGTAGCCATGTTGGGAAGCCGAGGTGGGCGGAGCCAGCAGCCACAGCTGCTGCAGTTTAAAGCAATAGATTCACAATAAGACAGATTCAGATGTAATAGTTTACAATGTGTTTAAAAGATACGTAGGCTTGAAAGAGACAAAAAAGGTGATATATAGAGTTATAGAAACAAATACATAGTTTTAAAAAATAAAGTCATTAAAGAGACAGTAAAGGTAGTATAAAAAATAAGCCACGTAAAAATGGATATTACACAGAGAATCTGGATTGTGTTGTCGTTGGGACTTTTAACTGCAGAAAAACATTTGATTGTAAAAGCTGTAGAGTTATGCCAAAATGTATATTTTAAAGATACCTTGACTTCAAAATTTGGATGTAAGGATATGTTGCTTTGGAAAAGAGTCTCTTTTGTTTCCACAGAAAGCCAGAGGCTATGGATTTGTTCAAGATTAAGATACATCAGGTTTGACCAGCCAAGACCCCCTGAAGGTCTCCTATGACACCATGGCCCAGATGATCCAACATCCAGAATGGTTTAAAGGCATCTGGCTCAGACGATACAGCCTCATGGACTATTCCATAATTCTAATTTTTTTTTGTTTCCCCACAAGATACAGCGCCCCCTTCCAGCAGGAAGTAGTAAGAGAAGCTACGCCCAAATTCCCAAATTATATGTAATTTTACTTTGTTAAGGTTAAAACCTTCCTTTTTGAAAAAAAAAAGGGGGAAGTGCTGTGGGATATATGGCAAATGTGTTGCTAATTAATCAATAAAACACTGATTGGCCGTTGGCTAGGCAGGAAGTGTAGGCGGGGCAAGGAGGAGAATAAAACGGGGAAGTGGAAGGCTGAGAGAGAGACACTGCCAGCCGCCATCAGGACAAGGAAGATGTAAGGTACCAGTAAGCCATGAGCCATGTGGCAATGTAAAGATTAATAGAAATGGGCTAAATATAAGAGTAAGAGCTAGACAATAACAGGCCTGAGCTAATGGCCAAGCAGTTTAAATAATGTAAGAGTCTGTGTGTTTATTTTATAAGTGGGCTCTGAGACTGGCGGGACTTGGTGGTGGGAGCTGGAGAGAAATTCTACAGCAACAGAGCACTATTCTACTCTACTGTGTTTCCTATGGGGTCCAAACAGTGAGCTTGCTCAGAACAAAAGAACTGTGCTTCCTACACACATGGACCATATCTAGTTCAACTCTGCTTAGGAAACTGACAAGAACAGTAGCTCCTATTCAGTCCAATACACTGTACTTGCTGGGAACAGACAACAGTGCTATTTGCACTGTGTATGGAATTTGGAGCGCAATAGTGACTCTTCTTACCAGAAAACAACTCTTGCTCGTAGGAAAAAAAACTGCCTGTGACTCAACTCCATTTATGACTGGGAAACAAAAGCTATCTCGCCTTACAAGAAACACACTCTGCTTCAGAGAAAAGAGCACTCTTCTACTCTACTGTGTTTCCTACGAGGCCAGAAGAGTGAGCTTTCTCAGAACAAAAGAAGTGTACTTCCTGCACACACGGGCCATATCTAGTTCAACTTTGCTTAGGAAACTGACAAGAACAGTAGATCCTCTTCAGTCCAATACACTGTACATCCTGGGAACAGACGCGAGTCCTATTTGCCCTGTGTATGGCAATGGGAACACAATAGTGACTCTTCTTAATAGAAAACAACTCTTGCTTGTAGGACCAGAAACTGCATGTGATTCAACTCCATTTAGGACTGGGAAACAAAAGCTAGCTCGCCTTACAAGAAACACACTCTGCTTTTGAGAAAAGAGCACTCTTCTACTCTACTGTGTTTCCTATAGGGAAAGAACAGTGAGCTTGCTCAGAACAAAAGAACTGTGCTTCCTACACACACCAGCCATATCTAGTTCAACTCTGCTTAGGAAACTGACAAGAACAGTAGATCCTCTTCAGTCCAATACACTGTAAATGCTGGGAACAGACGCCAGTGCTATTTGCCCTGTGTATGACAATGGGAGCGCAATAGTGACTCTTCTTACCAGAAAACAACTCTTGCTCCTAGGATCAGAAACTGCATGTGATTCAACTCCATTTAGGACTGGGAAACAAACGCTAGCTACCCTTACAAGAAACACACTCTGCTTTTGAGAAAAGAGCACTCTTCTACTCTACTGTGTTTCCTATAGCGCCAGAACAGTGAGCTTGCTCAGAACAAAAGAACTGTGCTTCCTACACACACGGGCCATATCTAGTTCAACTCTGCTTAGGAAACTGACAAGAACAGTAGCTCCTCTTCTGTCCAATACACTGTACATGCAAAGAACAGTAGCAAGTGTTGTTTGCACTGTGTATGGCAGTAGCATCGCAATAGTGACTCTTCTTACCAGAAAACAACTCTTGCTCGTAGGACAAGAAACTGTATGTGATTCAACTCCATTTAGGACTGGGAAACAAACGCTAGCTCGCCTTACAATAAACACACTCTCCTTTTGAGAAAAGAGCACTCTTCTATTCTATTTTGTTTCCTATAGGGCCAGAATAGTGAGCTTGCTCAGAACAAAAGAACTGTGCTTCCTACACACACGGGCTAAATCTAGTTCAACTCTGCTTAGGAAACTGAAAAGAACAGTTGGTCCTCTTGAGTCCAATACACTGTACATGCTGGGAACAGACGCCAGGTCTATTTGCCCTGTGTATGATAATGGGAGCGCAATAGAGACTCTTCTTACCAGAAAACAACTCTTGCTCGTAGGACCCGAAACTGCATGGGATTCAACTCCATTTCGGACTGGGAAACAAATGCTAGCTCACCTTACAAGAAACACACTCTGCTTTTGAGAAATCAGCACTCTTCTACTCTACTGTGTTTCCTATGGGGTCTGAACAGTGTGCTTGCTCAGAACAAAAGAACTGTGTGCTTCCTACACACAGAGGCCATATCCAGTTCAACTCTGCTTAGGAAACTGACAAGAACAGTAGCTCATCTTCAGTCCAATACACTGTACTTGCTGCGAACAGACGCGAGTGCTATTTGCGCAGTGTATGGCAATGGGAGCACAATAGTGACTCTTCTTACCAGAAAACATCTTTTGCTCATAGGACCAAAAACTACATGTGATTCAACTCCATTTAGGACTGGGAAACAAACTCTATCTCGCCTTACAAGAAACACACTCTGCTTTTGAGAAAAGAGCACTCTTCTACTCTATTGTGTTTCCTATAGGGCCAGAACAGTGAGCTTGCTCAGAACAAAAGAACTGTGCTTCCTACACACACGGTCATATCTAGTTCCATTATGCTTAAAAAACTGACAAGAATAGTAGATCCTCTTCAGTCCAATACACTGTACTTGCTGGGAACAGACGTGAGTGCTATTTGCACTGTTTATGGCAAAGGAGAAAAATAGTGACTTTCCTTTCCAGAAAACATCCCTTGTTCTTTGGACCAGAAACTGCATGTGATTCAACTCCATTTTGGACTGGGAAACACACGCTAGCTCGCCTTACAAGAAACACATTCTGCTTTTGAGAAAAGAGCACTCTTCTATTCTACTGTATTTCCTATGGGGTCCGAACAGTGAGCTTGCTCAGAACAAAAGAACTGTGTTTCCTACACACACGGGCCATATCTAGTTCAACTCTGGTTAGGAAACTGACAAGAGCAGTAGCTCCTCTTCAGTCCAATACACTTTACTTGCTGGGAACAGACGCGAGTGCTATTTGCACTGTGTATGGCAAAAGGAGCACAATAGTGACTTTCCCTTCCAGAAAACAACTCTTGCTCATAGGACCAGAAACTGCATGTGATTCAACTCCATTTAGGACTGGGAAACAAACGCAAGTTCGCCTTACAAGAAACACACTCTGCTTTTGAGAAAAGAGCACTCTTCTACTCTACTATGTTTCCTATAGGCCAGAAGAGTGAGCTTGCTCAGAACAAAAGAACTGTGCTTCCTACACACACGGGCCATATCTAGTTCAACTCTGCTTAGGAAACTGACAAGAACTGTAGATCCTCTTCAGTCCAATACACTTTACATGCTGGGAACAGACGCCAGTGCTATTTGCCCTGTGTATGACAATGGGAGCGCAACAGTGACTCTTCTTACCAGAAAACAACTCTTGCTCATAGGACCAGAAACTGCATGTGATTGAACTCCATTTAGGACTGGGAAACAATCACTAGCTCGCCTTACAAGAAACACGTTCTGCTTTTGAGAAAAGAGCACTCTTCTACTCTACTGTGTTTCCTACAGGGCCAGAAGAGTGAGCTTGCTCAGAACAAAAGAAGTGTACTTATTGCACACATGGGCCATATCTAGTTCAACTTTGCTTAGGAAACTGACAAGAACAGTAGATCCTCTTCAGTCCAATACACTGTACATCCTGGGAACAGACGCGAGTCCTACTTGCCCTGTGTATGGCAATGGGAACACAATAGTGACTCTTCTTACTAGAAAACAACTCTTGCTTGTAGGACCAGAAACTGCATGTGATTCAACTCCATTTAGGACTGGGAAACAAAAGCAGGCTCACCTTACAAGAAACACACTCTGCTTTTGAGAAAAGAGCACTCTTCTACTCTACTGTGTTTCCTATAGGGCCAAAACAGTGAGCTTGCTCAGAACAAAAGAACTGTGCTTCCTACACACACCGGCCATATCTAGTTCAGCTCTGCTTAGGAAACTGACAAGAACAGTAGATCCTCTTCAGTCCAATACACTGTAAATGCTGGGAACAGACGCCAGTACTATTTGCCCTGTGTATGACAATGGGAGCGCAATAGTGACTCTTCTTACCAGAAAACAACTCTTGCTCCTAGGATCAGAAACTGCATGTGATTCAACTCCATTTAGGACTGTGAAACAAACGCTAGCTCGCCTTACAAGAAACACACTCTGCTTTTGAGAAAAGAGCACTCTTCTACTCTACTGTGTTTCCTATGGGGTCCGAACAGTGAGCTTGCTCAGAACAAAAGAACTGTGCTTCCTACACACACGGGCCATATCTAGTTCAACTCTGCTTAGGAAACTGACAAGAACAGTAGCTCCTCTTCTGTCCAATACACTGTACTTGCAAAGAACAGTAGCAAGTGTTGTTTGCACTGTGTATGGCAGTAGCATCGCAATAGTGACTCTTCTTACCAGAAAACAACTCTTGCTCATAGGACAAGAACCTCCATGTTATTCAACTCCATTTAGGACTGGGAAACAAACGCTAGCTCACCTTACAAGAAACACAATCTGCTTTTGAGAAATGAGCACTCTTCTACTCTACTGTGTTTCCTATAGGGCCTGAACAGTGAGCTTGCTCAGAACAAAAGAACTGTGCTTCCTACACACACGGGCTATATCTAGATCAACTCTTCTTAGGAAACTGACAAGAACAGTAGCTCCTCTTCAGTCCAATACACTGTACTTGCTGGGAGCAGACGCGAGTGCTATTTGCACTGTGTATGGCAAAGGGAGCGAAATAGTGACTCTTCTTACCAGAAAACAACTCTTGCTCGTAGGACCAGAAACTGCATGGGATTCAACTCCATTTCTGACTGGGAAAAAAACACTAGCTCGCCTTACAAGAAACACACTCTGCTTTTGAGAAAAGAGCACTCTTCTACTCTACAGTGTTTCCTACGGGATCCGAACAGTGAGCTTGCTGAGAACAAAAGAACTGTGCTTCCTACACACACGGGCCATATCTAGTTCAATTCTGCTTAGGAAATTGACAAGAACAGTAGCTCATCTTCAGTCCAATACACTGTACTTGCTGCGAACAGACGTGAGTGCTATTTGCACTGTGTATGACAATGGGAGTGCACTAGTGAATCTTCTTACCAGAAAACAACTCTTGCTCGTAGGACCAAAAACTGCTTGTGATTCAACTCCATTTTGGACTGGGAAACAAACACTATCTCGCCTTACAAGAAACACACTCTGGTTTTGAGAAAAGATAAACCTTCTAATCTACTGTGTTTCCTATATTGCGAGAACAGTGAGTTTTCTCAGAACAAAAGAACTGTGCTTCCTACAGAAACGGGCCATATCTAGTTCAACTCTGCTTAGGAAACTGACAAGAACAGTAGTTCCTCTTCAGTCCAATACATTGTACTTGCTGGGAACAGACGCGAGTGCTATTTGCAGTGTATGTGGCAATTGGAGCACAATACTGAATCTTCTTAACAGAAAACAACTCTTGCTCTTAGGACCAGAAACTGCATGGGATTCAACTCCATTTCGGACTTGGAAACAAACGCTAGCTCGCCTTACAAGAAACACACTCTGCTTTTGAGAAAAGAGCACTCTTCTACTCTACTGTGTTTCCTATGGGGTCTGATCAGTGAGCTTGCTCTGAAAAAAAGAACTGTGCTTCCTACACAAACGGCATTATCTAGTTCAATTCTGCTCGGGAAACTGACAAGAACAGTAGATCCTCTTCAGTCCAATACACTGTACATGCTGGGAATAGACGCCAGTGCTATTTGCCCTGTGTTTGACAATGGGAGCACAACAGTGACTCTTCTTACCAGAAAACAACTCTTGCTCGTAGGACCAGAAACTGCATGTGATTCAACTCCATTTACGACTGGGAAACAAACGCTAGCTCGCCTTACAAGAAACACACTCTGCTTTTGAGAAAAGAGCACTCTTCTACTCTACTGTGTTTCCTATAGCGCCAGAACAGTGAGCTTGCTCAGAACAAAAGAACTGTGCTTCCTACACACACGGGCCATATCTAGTTCAACTCTGCTTAGGAAACTGACAAGAACAGTAGCTCCTCTTCTGTCCAATACACTGTACATGCAAAGAACAGTAGCAAGTGTTGTTTGCACTGTGTATGGCAGTAGCATCGCAATAGTGACTCTTCTTACCAGAAAACAACTCTTGCTCGTAGGACAAGAAACTGTATGTGATTCAACTCCATTTAGGACTGGGAAACAAACGCTAGCTCGCCTTACAATAAACACACTCTCCTTTTGAGAAAAGAGCACTCTTCTATTCTACTTTGTTTCCTATAGGGCCAGAATAGTGAGCTTGCTCAGAACAAAAGAACTGTGCTTCCTACACACACGGGCTAAATCTAGTTCAACTCTGCTTAGGAAACTGACAAGAACAGTTGGTCCTCTTGAGTCCAATACACTGTACATGCTGGGAACAGACGCCAGGTCTATTTGCCCTGTGTATGATAATGGGAGCGCAATAGAGACTCTTCTTACCAGAAAACAACTCTTGCTCGTAGGACCCGAAACTGCATGGGATTCAACTCCATTTCGGACTGGGAAACAAATGCTAGCTCACCTTACAAGAAACACACTCTGCTTTTGAGAAAACAGCACTCTTCTACTCTACTGTGTTTCCTATGGGGTCTGAACAGTGTGCTTGCTCAGAACAAAAGAACTGTGTGCTTCCTACACACAGGGGCCATATTTAGTTCAACTCTGCTTAGGAAACTGACAAGAACAGTAGCTCATCTTCAGTCCAATACACTGTACTTGCTGCGAACAGACGCGAGTGCTATTTGCACAGTGTATGGCAATGGGAGCCCAATAGTGACTCTTCTTACCAGAAAACATCTCTTGCTCGTAGGACCAAAAACTACATGTGATTCAACTCCATTTCGGACTGGGAAACAAACTTTATCTCGCCTTACAAGAAACACACTCTGCTTTTGAGAAAAGAGCACTCTTCTACTCTATTGTGTTTCCTATAGGGCCAAAACAGTGAGCTTGCTCAGAAAAAAAGAACTGTGCTTCCTACACACACGGTCATATCTAGTTCAATTCTGCTTAAAAAACTGACAAGAATAGTAGATCCTCTTCAGTCCAATACACTGTACTTGCTGGGAACAGACGTGAGTGCTATTTGCACTGTTTATGGCAAAGGGAGAAAAATAGTGACTTTCCTTTCCAGAAAAAACCCCTTGTTGGTTGGACCAGAAACTGCATGTGATTCAACTCCATTTTGGACTGGGAAACACACGCTAGCTCGCCTTACAAGAAAAATATTCTGCTTTTGAGAAAAGAGCACTCTTCTATTCCACTGTATTTCCTATGGGTTCCGAAAAGTGAGCTTGCTCAGAACAAAAGAACTGTGTTTCCTACACACACGGGCCATATCTAGTTCAACTCTGGTTAGGAAACTGACAAGAGCAGTAGCTCCTCTTCAGTCCAATACACTGTACTTGCTGGGAATAGACGCCAGTGCTATTTGCACTGTGTATGGCAAAAGGAGCACAATAGTGACTTTCTATTCCAGGAAACAACTCTTGCCTGTAGGACCAGAAACTGCATGTGATTCAACTCCATTTAGGACTGGGAAACAAATGCAAGCTCGCCTTACAAGAAACACACTCTGCTTTTGAGAAAAGAGCACTCTTCTACTCTACTGTGTTTCCTATAGGCCAGAAGAGTGAGCTTGCTCAGAACAAAAGAACTGTGCTTCCTACACACACGGGCCATATCTAGTTCAACTCTGCTTAGGAAACTGACAAGAACTGTAGATCCTCTTCAGTCCAATACACTTTACATGCTGGGAACAGACGCCAGTGCTATTTGCCCTGTGTATGACAAGGGGAGCGCAACAGTGACTCTTCTTGCCAGAAAACAACTCTTGCTCATAGGACCAGAACCTGCATGTGATTGAACTCCATTTAGGACTGGGAAACAATCGCTAGCTCGCCTTACAAGAAACACATTCTGCTTTAGAGAAAAGAGCACTCTTCTACTCTACTGTGTTTCCTACATGGCCAGAAGAGTGAGCTTGCTCAGAACAAAAGTAGTGTACTTTCTGCACACACGGGCCATATCTAGTTCAACTTTGCTTACGAAACTGACAAGAACAGTAGCTCCTCTTCAGTCCAATACACTGTACTTGCTGGGAGCAGACGCGAGTGCTATTTGCACTGTGTATGGCAAAGGGAGCACAATAGTGACTTTCCTTTCCAGAAAACAAGTCTTGCTCGTAAGACAGAAACTCCATGTGATTCAACTCCATTTAGGACTGGGCAACAAACGCTAGCTCGCCTTACAAGAAAAAGACTCTGCTTTTGAGAAAAGAGCACTCTTCTACTCTACTGTGTTTCCTATAGGCCAGAAGAGTGAGCTTGCTCAGAACAAAAGAACTGTGCTTCCTACACACACGGGCCATATCTAGTTCAACTCTGCTTAGGAAACTGACAAGAACTGTAGATCCTCTTCAGTCCAATACACTGTACATGCTGGGAAAAGACGCCAGTGCTATTTGCCCTGTGTCTGACAAGGGGTGCACAACAGTAACTCTTCTTGCCAGAAAACAACTCTTGCTCATAGGACCAGAACCTGCATGTGATTGAACTCCATTTAGGACTGGGAAACAATCACTAGCTCGCCTTACAAGAAACACATTCTGCTTTAGAGAAAAGAGCACTCTTCTACTCTACTGTGTTTCCTACATGGCCAGAAAAGTGAGCTTGCTCAGAACAAAAGTAGTGTACTTCCTGCACACACGGGCCATATCTAGTTCAACTTTGCTTACGAAACTGACAAGAACAGTAGCTCCTCTTCAGTCCAATACACTGTACTTGCTGGGAGCAGACGCGAGTGCTATTTGCACTGTGTATGGCAAAGGGAGCGAAATAGTGACTCTTCTTACTAGAAAACAACTCTTGCTCGTAGGACCAGAAACTGCATGGGATTCAACTCCATTTCTGACTGGGAAACAAACACTAGCTCGCCTTACAAGAAACACACTCTGCTTTTGAGAAAAGAGCACTCTTCTACTCTACAGTGTTTCCTACGGGATCCGAACAGTGAGCTTGCTGAGAACAAAAGAACTGTGCTTCCTACACACACGGGCCATATCTAGTTCAATTCTGCTTAGGAAATTGACAAGAACAGTAGCTCATCTTCAGTCCAATACACTGTACTTGCTGCGAACAGACGTGAGTGCTATTTACACTGTGTATGACAATGGGAGTGCACTAGTGACTCTTCTTACCAGAAAACAACTCTTGCTCGTAGGACCAAAAACTGCTTGTGATTCAACTCCATTTTGGACTGGGAAACAAACACTATCTCGCCTTACAAGAAACACACTCTGGTTTTGAGAAAAGATAAACCTTCTAATCTACTGTGTTTCCTATATTGCGAGAACAGTGAGTTTTCTCAGAACAAAAGAACTGTGCTTCCTACAGAAACGGGCCATATCTAGTTCAACTCTGCTTAATAAACTGACAAGAACAGTAGTTCCTCTTCAGTCCAATTCATTGTACTTGCTGGGAACAGACACGAGTGCTATTTGCAGTGTATGTGGCAATTGGAGCACAATACTGAATCTTCTTACCAGAAAACAACTCTTGCTCTTAGAACCAGAAACTGCATGGGATTCAACTCCATTTCGGACTTGGAAACAAATGGTAGCTCGCCTTACAAGAAACACACTCTGCTTTTGAGAAAAGAGCACTCTTCTACTCTACTGTGTTTCCTATGGGGTCTGATCAGTGAGCTTGCTCTGAAAAAAAGAACTGTGCTTCCTACACAAACGGCATTATCTAGTTCAATTCTGCTCGGGAAACTGACAAGAACAGTAGATCCTCTTCAGTCCAATACACTGTACATGCTGGGAATAGACGCCAGTGCTACTTGCCCTGTGTTTGACAATGGGAGCACAACAGTGACTCTTCTTACCAGAAAACAACTCTTGCTCGTAGGAGCAGAAACTGCATGTGATTCAACTCCATTTACGATGGGAAACAAACGCTAGCTCGCCTTACAAGAAACACACTCTCCTTTTGAGAAAAGAGCACTCTTCTATTCTACTGTTTTTCCTATAGGGCCAGAATAGTGAGCTTGCTCAGAACAAAAGAACTGTGCTTCCTACACACAAGGGCTATATCTAGTTCAACTCTGCTTAGGAAACTGACAAGAACAGTTGGTCCTCTTCAGTCCAATACACTGTACATGCTGGGAACAGACGCCAGTGCTATTTGCCCTGTGTATGATAATGGGAGCGCAATAGAGACTCTTCTTACCAGAAAACAACTCTTGCTCGTAGGACCCGAAACTGCATGGGATTCAACTCCATTTCGGACTGGGAAACAAATGCTAGCTCACCTTACAAGAAACACACTCTGCTTTTGAGAAAACAGCACTCTTCTACTCTACTGTGTTTCCTATGGGGTCTGAACAGTGTGCTTGCTCAGAACAAAAGAACTGTGTGCTTCCTACACACAGGGGCCATATTTAGTTCAACTCTGCTTAGGAAACTGACAAGAACAGTAGCTCATCTTCAGTCCAATACACTGTACTTGCTGCGAACAGACACGAGTGCTATTTGCACAGTGTATGGCAATGGGAGCCCAATAGTGACTCTTCTTACCAGAAAACATCTCTTGCTCGTAGGATCAAAAACTACATGTGATTCAACTCCATTTAGGACTGGGAAACAAACTCTATCTCGCCTTACAAGAAACACACTCTGCTTTTGAGAAAAGAGCACTCTTCTACTCTATTGTGTTTCCTATAGGGCCAAAACAGTGAGCTTGCTCAGAAAAAAAGAACTGTGCTTCCTACACACACGGTCATATCTAGTTCAATTCTGCTTAAAAAACTGACAAGAATACTAGATCCTCTTCAGTCCAATACACTGTACTTGCTGGGAACAGACGTGAGTGCTATTTGCACTGTTTATGGCAAAGGGAGAAAAATAGTGACTTTCCTTTCCAGAAAACATCCCTTGTTCTTTGGACCAGAAACTGCATGTGATTCAACTCCATTTTGGACTGGGAAACACACGCTAGCTCGCCTTACAAGAAAAATATTCTGCTTTTGAGAAAAGAGCACTCTTCTATTCCACTGTATTTCCTATGGGTTCCGAAAAGTGAGCTTGCTCAGAACAAAAGAACTGTGTTTCCTACACACACGGGTCATATCTAGTTCAACTCTGGTTAGGAAACTGACAAGAGCAGTAGCTCCTCTTCAGTCCAATACACTGTACTTGCTGGGAATAGACGCCAGTGCTATTTGCACTGTGTATGGCAAAAGGAGCACAATAGTGACTTTCTATTCCAGGAAACAACTCTTGCTCGTAGGACAAGAAACTGCATGCGATTCAACTCCATTTAGGACTGGGAAACAAACGCAAGCTCGCCTTACAAGAAACACACTCTGCTTTTGAGAAAAGAGCACTCTTCTACTCTACTGTGTTTCCTATAGGCCAGAAGAGTGAGCTTGCTCAGAACAAAAGAACAGTGCTTCCTACACACACGGGCCATATCTAGTTCAACTCTGCTTAGGAAACTGACAAGAACTGTAGATCCTCTTCAGTCCAATACACTTTACATGCTGGGAACAGACGCCAGTGCTATTTGCCCTGTGTATGACAAGGGGAGCGCAACAGTGACTCTTCTTGCCAGAAAACAACTCTTGCTCATAGGACCAGAACATGCATGTGATTGAACTCCATTTAGGACTGGGAAACAATCGCTAGCTTGCCTTACAAGAAACACATTCTGCTTTAGAGAAAAGAGCACTCTTCTACTCTACTGTGTTTCCTACATGGCCAGAAGAGTGAGCTTGCTCAGAACAAAAGTAGTGTACTTCCTGCACACACGGGCCATATCTAGTTCAACTTTGCTTACGAAACTGACAAGAACAGTAGCTCCTCTTCAGTCCAATACACTGTACTTGCTGGGAGCAGACGCGAGTGCTATTTGCACTGTGTATCGCAAAGGGAGCACAATAGTGACTTTCCTTTCCAGAAAACAAGTCTTGCTCGTAAGACAGAAACTCCATGTGATTCAACTCCATTTAGGACTGGGCAACAAACGCTAGCTCGCCTTACAAGAAAAAGACTCTGCTTTTGAGAAAAGAGCACTCTTCTACTCTACTGTGTTTCTTATAGGCCAGAAGAGTGAGCTTGCTCAGAACAAAAGAACTGTGCTTCCTACACACATGGGCTATATCTAGTTCAACTCTGTTAAGGAAACTGACAAGAACATTAGCTCCTCTTCAATCCAATACACTGTACTTGCTGGGAGCAGACCCGAGTGCTATTTGCACTGTGTATGGCAATGGGAGCGCAATAGTGACTCTTCTTACCAGAAAACAACTCTTGCTCGTAGGACCAGAAACTGCATGGGATTCAACTCCATTTCTGACTGGGAAACAAACACTAGCTCGCCTTACAAGAAACACACTCTGCTTTTGAGAAAAGAGCACTCTTCTACTCTACAGTGTTTCCTACGGGATCCGAACAGTGAGCTTGCTGAGAACAAAAGAACTGTGCTTCCTACACACACGGGCCATATCTAGTTCAATTCTGCTTAGGAAATTGACAAGAACAGTAGCTCATCTTCAGTCCAATACACTGTACTTGCTGCGAACAGACGTGAGTGCTATTTGCACTGTGTATGACAATGGGAGTGCACTAGTGACTCTTCTTACCAGAAAACAACTCTTGCTCGTAGGACCAAAAACTGCTTGTGATTCAACTCCATTTTGGACTGGGAAACAAACACTATCTCACCTTACAAGAAACACACTCTGGTTTTGAGAAAAGATAAACCTTCTAATCTACTGTGTTTCCTATATTGCGAGAACAGTGAGTTTTCTCAGAACAAAAGAACTGTGCTTCCTACAGAAACGGGCCATATCTAGTTCAACTCTGCTTAGGAAACTGACAAGAACAGCAGTTCCTCTTCAGTCCAATACATTGTACTTGCTGGGAACAGACGCGAGTGTTATTTGCAGTGTATGTGGCAATTGGAGCACAATACTGAATCTTCTTACCAGAAAACAACTCTTGCTCTTAGGACCAGAAACTTCATGGGATTCAACTCCATTTCGGACTTGGAAACAAACGCTAGCTCGCCTTACAAGAAACACACTCTGCTTTTGAGAAAAGAGCACTCTTCTACTCTACTGTGTTTCCTATGGGGTCTGATCAGTGAGCTTGCTCTGAAAAAAAGAACTGTGCTTACTACACAAACGGCATTATCTAGTTCAATTCTGCTCGGGAAACTGACAAGAACAGTAGATCCTCTTCAGTCCAATACACTGTACATGCTGGGAATTGACGCCAGTGCTATTTGCCCTGTGTTTGACAATGGGAGCACAACAGTGACTCTTCTTACCAGAAAACAACTCTTGCTCGTAGGAGCAGAAACTGCATGTGATTCAACTCCATTTACGACTGGGAAACAAACGCTAGCTCGCCTTACAAGAAACACACTCTCCTTTTGAGAAAAGAGCACTCTTCTATTCTACTGTGTTTCCTATAGGGCCAGAATAGTGAGCTTGCTCAGAACAAAAGAACTGTGCTTCCTACACACACGGGCTATATCTAGTTCAACTCTGCTTAGGAAACTTACAAGAACAGTTGGTCCTCTTCAGTCCAATACACTGTACATGCTGGGAACAGACGCCAGTGCTATGTGCCCTGTGTATGATAATGGGAGCACAATAGAGACTCTTCTTACAGAAAACAACTCTTGCTCGTAGGACCCGAAACTGCATGGGATTCAACTCCATTTCAGACTGGGAAACAAATGCTAGCTCACCTTACAAGAAACACACTCTGCTTTTGAGAAAACAGCACTCTTCTACTCTACTGTGTTTCCTATGGGGTCTGAACAGTGTGCTTGCTCAGAACAAAAGAACTGTGTGCTTCCTACACACAGGGGCCATATTTAGTTCAACTCTGCTTAGGAAACTGACAAGAACAGTAGCTCATCTTCAGTCCAATACACTGTACTTGCTGCGAACAGACGCGAGTGCTATTTGCACAGTGTATGGCAATGGGAGCCCAATAGTGACTCTTCTTACCAGAAAACATCTCTTGCTCGTAGGACCAAAAACTACATGTGATTCAACTCCATTTCGGACTGGGAAACAAACTTTATCTCGCCTTACAAGAAACACACTCTGCTTTTGAGAAAAGAGCACTCTTCTACTCTATTGTGTTTCCTATAGGGCCAAAACAGTGAGCTTGCTCAGAAAAAAAGAACTGTGCTTCCTACACACACGGTCATATCTAGTTCAATTCTGCTTAAAAAACTGACAAGAATAGTAGATCCTCTTCAGTCCAATACACTGTACTTGCTGGGAACAGACGTGAGTGCTATTTGCACTGTTTATGGCAAAGGGAGAAAAATAGTGACTTTCCTTTCCAGAAAAAACCCCTTGTTGGTTGGACCAGAAACTGCATGTGATTCAACTCCATTTTGGACTGGGAAACACACGCTAGCTCACCTTACAAGAAAAATATTCTGCTTTTGAGAAAAGAGCACTCTTCTATTCCACTGTATTTCCTATGGGTTCTAAAAATGAGCTTGCTCAGAACAAAAGAACTGTGTTTCCTACACACATGGGCCATATCTAGTTCAACTCTGGTTAGGAAATTGATAAGAGCAGTAGCTCCTCTTCAGTCCAATACACTGTACTTGCTGGGAATAGACGCCAGTGCTATTTGCACTGTGTATGGCAAAAGGAGCACAATAGTGACTTTCTATTCCAGGAAACAACTCTTGCTCGTAGGACCAGAAACTGCATGTGATTCAACTCCATTTAGGACTGGGAAACAAAGGCAAGCTCGCCTTACAAGAAACACACTCTGCTTTTGAGAAAAGAGCACTCTTCTACTCTACTGTGTTTCCTATAGGCCAGAAGAGTGAGCTTGCTCAGAACAAAAGAACTGTGCTTCCTACACACATGGGCCATATCTAGTTCAACTCTGCTTAGGAAACTGACAAGAACTGTAGATCCTCTTCAGTCCAATACACTTTACATGCTGGGAACAGACGCCAGTGCTATTTGCCCTGTGTATGACAAGGGGAGCACAACAGTGACTCTTCTTGCCAGAAAAAAACTCTTGCTCATAGGACCAGAACCTGCATGTGATTGAACTCCATTTAGGACTGGGAAACAATCGCTAGCTCGCCTTACAAGAAACACATTCTGCTTTAGAGAAAAGAGCACTCTTCTACTCTACTGTGTTTCCTACATGGCCAGAAGAGTGAGCTTGCTCAGAACAAAAGTAGTGTACTTCCTGCACACACGGGCCATATCTAGTTCAACTTTGCTTACGAAACTGACAAGAACAGTAGCTCCTCTTCAGTCCAATACACTGTACTTGCTGGGAGCAGACGCGAGTGCTATTTGCCCTGTGTATGACAATGGGAGCGCAATAGTGACTCTTCTTACCAGAAAACAACTCTTGCTCCTAGGATCAGAAACTACATGTGATTCAACTCCATTTAGGACTGGGAAACAAACGCTAGCTCGCCTTACAAGAAATACACTCTGCTTTTGAGAAAAGAGCACTCTTCTACTCTACTGTGTTTCGTATGGTGTCCGATCAGTGAGCTTGCTCCGAACAAATAACTGTGCTTCCTACACACACGGGCCACATCTAGTTCAACTCTGCTTAAGAAGCTGACAAGAACAGTAGCTCCTCTTCTGTCCAATACACAGTACTTGCAAAGAACAGTAGCGAGAGTTGTTAGCACTGTGTATGGCAGTAGGAGCACAATAGTGACTCTTCTTACCAGAAAACAACTCTTGCTCATAGGACAAGAAACTGCATGTAATTCAACTCCATTTAGTACTGGGAACCAAATGCTAGCTCACCTTACAAGAAACACACTCTGCTTTTGAGAAAAGAGCACTCTTCTACTCCTCTGTGTTTCCTATAGGACCAGAACAGTGAGCTTGCTCAGAACAAAAGAACTGTGCTTCCTAAACACACGGGCCATATCTCGTTCAACTCTGCTTAGGAAACTGACAAGAACAGTAGCTCCTCTTCAGTCCAATACACTGTACTTGCTGGGAACAGACGCGAGTGCTATTTGCACTGTTTATGGCAAAGGGAGCACAATAGTGACTTTCCTTACCAGAAAACATCCCTTGCTTGTAGGACCAAAAACTGCATGTGATTCAACTCCATTTAGGACTAGGAAACAAACGCTAGTTCACCTTACAAGAAAAAAACTCTGCTTTTGAGAAAAGAGCACACTTCTACTCTACTGTGTTTTCTGTAGGGCCAGAACAGTGAGCTTGCTCAGAACAAAAGAACTGTGCTTACTACGCACAAGGGCTATATCTAGTTCAACTCTGCTTAGGAAACTGACAAGAACAGTAGCTCCTCTTCAGTCCAATACACTGTACTTGCTGGGAGCAGACGCGAGTGCAATTTGCACTGTGTATGGCAATGGGAGCGCAATAGTGACTCTTCTTACCACAAAACAACTCTTGCTCGTAGGAACAGAAACTGCATGGGATTCAACTCCGTTTCTGACTGGGAAACAAACACTATCTAGCCTTACAAGAAACACAATCTGCTTTTGAGAAAAGAGCACTCCTCTACTCCACTGTGTTTCCTATGGGGTCTGAAAAGTGAGGTTGCTCAGAACAAAAGAACTGTGCTTCACACACACGGGACATATCTACTTCAACTCTGCTTAAGAAACTGACAAGAACAGTAGCTCCTCTTCTGTCCAATACAATGTACTTGCTGGGAACAGACGCAAGTGCTATTTGCACTGTGTATGGCAATGGTAGCACAATAGTGACTCTTCTTACCAGAAAACAACTCTTGCTCGCAGGACCAGAAACTGCATGTGATTCAACTCCATTATGGACTGGGAAACAAACGCTAGCTCGCCTTACAAGAAACACACTCTGCTTTTGAGAAAAGAGCACTCTTCTACATATCTGTGTTTCCTATAGGGCCGGAAGAGTGAGCTTGCTCTGAACAAATGATTTGTGCTTCCTTAACACACGGGCCATATATAGTTCAACTCTGCTTAGGAAACTGACAAGAACAGTAGCTCCTCCTCAGTCTAATACACTGTACTTGCTGGGTACAGACGCGAGTGCTATTTGCCCTGTGTATGGCAATGGGAGTGCAATAGTGACTCTCCTTACCAGAAAACAACTCTTGCTTGTAGGACCAGAAACTGCATGTGATTTAACTCCTTTAGGACTTGGAAACAAACGCTAGCTTGGCTTAGAAGAAACACACTCTGCTTTTGAGAAAAGTGCACTCTTCTACTCTACTGTGTTTCCTACAGGGCCAGAAGAGTGAGCTTGCTCAGAACAAAAGAAGTGTACTTATTGCACACATGGGCCATATCTAGTTCAACTTTGCTTAGGAAACTGACAAGAACAGTAGATCCTCTTCAGTCCAATACACTGTACATCCTGGGAACAGACGCGAGTCCTACTTGCCCTGTGTATGGCAATGGGAACACAATAGTGACTCTTCTTACTAGAAAACAACTCTTGCTTGTAGGACCAGAAACTGCATGTGATTCAACTCCATTTAGGACTGGGAAACAAAAGCAGGCTCACCTTACAAGAAACACACTCTGCTTTTGAGAAAAGAGCACTCTTCTACTCTACTGTGTTTCCTATAGGGCCAAAACAGTGAGCTTGCTCAGAACAAAAGAACTGTGCTTCCTACACACACCGGCCATATCTAGTTCAGCTCTGCTTAGGAAACTGACAAGAACAGTAGATCCTCTTCAGTCCAATACACTGTAAATGCTGGAAACAGACGCCAGTACTATTTGCCCTGTGTATGACAATGGGAGCGCAATAGTGACTCTTCTTACCAGAAAACAACTCTTGCTCCTAGGATCAGAAACTGCATGTGATTCAACTCCATTTAGGACTGTGAAACAAACGCTAGCTCGCCTTACAAGAAACACACTCTGCTTTTGAGAAAAGAGCACTCTTCTACTCTACTGTGTTTCCTATGGGGTCCGAACAGTGAGCTTGCTCAGAACAAAAGAACTGTGCTTCCTACACACACGGGCCATATCTAGTTCAACTCTGCTTAGGAAACTGACAAGAACAGTAGCTCCTCTTCTGTCCAATACACTGTACTTGCAAAGAACAGTAGCAAGTGTTGTTTGCACTGTGTATGGCAGTAGCATCGCAATAGTGACTCTTCTTACCAGAAAACAACTCTTGCTCATAGGACAAGAACCTCCATGTTATTCAACTCCATTTAGGACTGGGAAACAAACGCTAGCTCACCTTACAAGAAACACAATCTGCTTTTGAGAAATGAGCACTCTTCTACTCTACTGTGTTTCCTATAGGGCCTGAACAGTGAGCTTGCTCAGAACAAAAGAACTGTGCTTCCTACACACACGGACTATATCTAGATCAACTCTTCTTAGGAAACTGACAAGAACAGTAGCTCCTCTTCAGTCCAATACACTGTACTTGCTGGGAGCAGACGCGAGTGCTATTTGCACTGTGTATGGCAAAGGGAGCGAAATAGTGACTCTTCTTACCAGAAAACAACTCTTGCTCGTAGGACCAGAAACTGCATGGGATTCAACTCCATTTCTGACTGGGAAAAAAACACTAGCTCGCCTTACAAGAAACACACTCTGCTTTTGAGAAAAGAGCACTCTTCTACTCTACAGTGTTTCTACGGGATCCGAACAGTGAGCTTGCTGAGAACAAAAGAACTGTGCTTCCTACACACACGGGCCATATCTAGTTCAATTCTGCTTAGGAAATTGACAAGAACAGTAGCTCATCTTCAGTCCAATACACTGTACTTGCTGCGAACAGACGTGAGTGCTATTTGCACTGTGTATGACAATGGGAGTGCACTAGTGAATCTTCTTACCAGAAAACAACTCTTGCTCGTAGGACCAAAAACTGCTTGTGATTCAACTCCATTTTGGACTGGGAAACAAACACTATCTCGCCTTACAAGAAACACACTCTGGTTTTGAGAAAAGATAAACCTTCTAATCTACTGTGTTTCCTATATTGCGAGAACAGTGAGTTTTCTCAGAACAAAAGAACTGTGCTTCCTACAGAAACGGGCCATATCTAGTTCAACTCTGCTTAGGAAACTGACAAGAACAGTAGTTCCTCTTCAGTCCAATACATTGTACTTGCTGGGAACAGACGCGAGTGCTATTTGCAGTGTATGTGGCAATTGGAGCACAATACTGAATCTTCTTAACAGAAAACAACTCTTGCTCTTAGGACCAGAAACTGCATGGGATTCAACTCCATTTCGGACTTGGAAACAAACGCTAGCTCGCCTTACAAGAAACACACTCTGCTTTTGAGAAAAGAGCACTCTTCTACTCTACTGTGTTTCCTATGGGGTCTGATCAGTGAGCTTGCTCTGAAAAAAAGAACTGTGCTTCCTACACAAACGGCATTATCTAGTTCAATTCTGCTCGGGAAACTGACAAGAACAGTAGATCCTCTTCAGTCCAATACACTGTACATGCTGGGAATAGACGCCAGTGCTATTTGCCCTGTGTTTGACAATGGGAGCACAACAGTGACTCTTCTTACCAGAAAACAACTCTTGCTCGTAGGACCAGAAACTGCATGTGATTCAACTCCATTTACGACTGGGAAACAAACGCTAGCTCGCCTTACAAGAAACACACTCTGCTTTTGAGAAAAGAGCACTCTTCTATTCTACTGTGTTTCCTATAGGGCCAGAATAGTGAGCTTGCTCAGAACAAAAGAACTGTGCTTCCTACACACACGGGCTATATCTAGTTCAACTCTGCTTAGGAAACTGACAAGAACAGTTGGTCCTCTTCAGTCCAATACACTGTACATGCTGGGAACAGACGCCAGTGTTATTTGCCCTGTGTATGATAATGGGAGCGCAATAGAGACTCTTCTTACCAGAAAACAACTCTTGCTCGTAGGACCCGAAACTGCATGGGATTCAACTCCATTTCGGACTGGGAAACAAATGCTAGCTCACCTTACAAGAAACACACTCTGCTTTTGAGAAAACAGCACTCTTCTACTCTACTGTGTTTCCTATGGGGTCTGAACAGTGTGCTTGCTCAGAACAAAAGAACTGTGTGCTTCCTACACACAGGGGCCATATTTAGTTCAACTCTGCTTAGGAAACTGACAAGAACAGTAGCTCATCTTCAGTCCAATACACTGTACTTGCTGCGAACAGACGCGAGTGCTATTTGCACAGTGTATGGCAATGGGAGCCCAATAGTGACTCTTCTTACCAGAAAACATCTCTTGCTCGTAGGACCAAAAACTACATGTGATTCAACTCCATTTCGGACTGGGAAACAAACTTTATCTCGCCTTACAAGAAACACACTCTGCTTTTGAGAAAAGAGCACTCTTCTACTCTATTGTGTTTCCTATAGGGCCAAAACAGTGAGCTTGCTCAGAAAAAAAGAACTGTGCTTCCTACACACACGGTCATATCTAGTTCAATTCTGCTTAAAAAACTGACAAGAATAGTAGATCCTCTTCAGTCCAATACACTGTACTTGCTGGGAACAGACGTGAGTGCTATTTGCACTGTTTATGGCAAAGGGAGAAAAATAGTGACTTTCCTTTCCAGAAAAAACCCCTTGTTGGTTGGACCAGAAACTGCATGTGATTCAACTCCATTTTGGACTGGGAAACACACGCTAGCTCGCCTTACAAGAAAAATATTCTGCTTTTGAGAAAAGAGCACTCTTCTATTCCACTGTATTTCCTATGGGTTCCGAAAAGTGAGCTTGCTCAGAACAAAAGAACTGTGTTTCCTACACACACGGGCCATATCTAGTTCAACTCTGGTTAGGAAACTGACAAGAGCAGTAGCTCCTCTTCAGTCCAATACACTGTACTTGCTGGGAATAGACGCCAGTGCTATTTGCACTGTGTATGGCAAAAGGAGCACAATAGTGACTTTCTATTCCAGGAAACAACTCTTGCCTGTAGGACCAGAAACTGCATGTGATTCAACTCCATTTAGGACTGGGAAACAAACGCAAGCTCGCCTTACAAGAAACACACTCTGCTTTTGAGAAAAGAGCACTCTTCTACTCTACTGTGTTTCCTATAGGCCAGAAGAGTGAGCTTGCTCAGAACAAAAGAACTGTGCTTCCTACACACACGGGCCATATCTAGTTCAACTCTGCTTAGGAAACTGACAAGAACTGTAGATCCTCTTCAGTCCAATACACTTTACATGCTGGGAACAGACGCCAGTGCTATTTGCCCTGTGTATGACAAGGGGAGCGCAACAGTGACTCTTCTTGCCAGAAAACAACTCTTGCTCATAGGACCAGAACCTGCATGTGATTGAACTCCATTTAGGACTGGGAAACAATCGCTAGCTCGCCTTACAAGAAACACATTCTGCTTTAGAGAAAAGAGCACTCTTCTACTCTACTGTGTTTCCTACATGGCCAGAAGAGTGAGCTTGCTCAGAACAAAAGTAGTGTACTTTCTGCACACACGGGCCATATCTAGTTCAACTTTGCTTACGAAACTGACAAGAACAGTAGCTCCTCTTCAGTCCAATACACTGTACTTGCTGGGAGCAGACGCGAGTGCTATTTGCACTGTGTATGGCAAAGGGAGCACAATAGTGACTTTCCTTTCCAGAAAACAAGTCTTGCTCGTAAGACAGAAACTCCATGTGATTCAACTCCATTTAGGACTGGGCAACAAACGCTAGCTCGCCTTACAAGAAAAAGACTCTGCTTTTGAGAAAAGAGCACTCTTCTACTCTACTGTGTTTCCTATAGGCCAGAAGAGTGAGCTTGCTCAGAACAAAAGAACTGTGCTTCCTACACACACGGGCCATATCTAGTTCAACTCTGCTTAGGAAACTGACAAGAACTGTAGATCCTCTTCAGTCCAATACACTGTACATGCTGGGAAAAGACGCCAGTGCTATTTGCCCTGTGTCTGACAAGGGGTGCACAACAGTAACTCTTCTTGCCAGAAAACAACTCTTGCTCATAGGACCAGAACCTGCATGTGATTGAACTCCATTTAGGACTGGGAAACAATCACTAGCTCGCCTTACAAGAAACACATTCTGCTTTAGAGAAAAGAGCACTCTTCTACTCTACTGTGTTTCCTACATGGCCAGAAAAGTGAGCTTGCTCAGAACAAAAGTAGTGTACTTCCTGCACACACGGGCCATATCTAGTTCAACTTTGCTTACGAAACTGACAAGAACAGTAGCTCCTCTTCAGTCCAATACACTGTACTTGCTGGGAGCAGACGCGAGTGCTATTTGCACTGTGTATGGCAAAGGGAGCGAAATAGTGACTCTTCTTACTAGAAAACAACTCTTGCTCGTAGGACCAGAAACTGCATGGGATTCAACTCCATTTCTGACTGGGAAACAAACACTAGCTCGCCTTACAAGAAACACACTCTGCTTTTGAGAAAAGAGCACTCTTCTACTCTACAGTGTTTCCTACGGGATCCGAACAGTGAGCTTGCTGAGAACAAAAGAACTGTGCTTCCTACACACACGGGCCATATCTAGTTCAATTCTGCTTAGGAAATTGACAAGAACAGTAGCTCATCTTCAGTCCAATACACTGTACTTGCTGCGAACAGACGTGAGTGCTATTTACACTGTGTATGACAATGGGAGTGCACTAGTGACTCTTCTTACCAGAAAACAACTCTTGCTCGTAGGACCAAAAACTGCTTGTGATTCAACTCCATTTTGGACTGGGAAACAAACACTATCTCGCCTTACAAGAAACACACTCTGGTTTTGAGAAAAGATAAACCTTCTAATCTACTGTGTTTCCTATATTGCGAGAACAGTGAGTTTTCTCAGAACAAAAGAACTGTGCTTCCTACAGAAACGGGCCATATCTAGTTCAACTCTGCTTAATAAACTGACAAGAACAGTAGTTCCTCTTCAGTCCAATTCATTGTACTTGCTGGGAACAGACACGAGTGCTATTTGCAGTGTATGTGGCAATTGGAGCACAATACTGAATCTTCTTACCAGAAAACAACTCTTGCTCTTAGAACCAGAAACTGCATGGGATTCAACTCCATTTCGGACTTGGAAACAAATGGTAGCTCGCCTTACAAGAAACACACTCTGCTTTTGAGAAAAGAGCACTCTTCTACTCTACTGTGTTTCCTATGGGGTCTGATCAGTGAGCTTGCTCTGAAAAAAAGAACTGTGCTTCCTACACAAACGGCATTATCTAGTTCAATTCTGCTCGGGAAACTGACAAGAACAGTAGATCCTCTTCAGTCCAATACACTGTACATGCTGGGAATAGACGCCAGTGCTACTTGCCCTGTGTTTGACAATGGGAGCACAACAGTGACTCTTCTTACCAGAAAACAACTCTTGCTCGTAGGAGCAGAAACTGCATGTGATTCAACTCCATTTACGATGGGAAACAAACGCTAGCTCGCCTTACAAGAAACACACTCTCCTTTTGAGAAAAGAGCACTCTTCTATTCTACTGTTTTTCCTATAGGGCCAGAATAGTGAGCTTGCTCAGAACAAAAGAACTGTGCTTCCTACACACAAGGGCTATATCTAGTTCAACTCTGCTTAGGAAACTGACAAGAACAGTTGGTCCTCTTCAGTCCAATACACTGTACATGCTGGGAACAGACGCCAGTGCTATTTGCCCTGTGTATGATAATGGGAGCGCAATAGAGACTCTTCTTACCAGAAAACAACTCTTGCTCGTAGGACCCGAAACTGCATGGGATTCAACTCCATTTCGGACTGGGAAACAAATGCTAGCTCACCTTACAAGAAACACACTCTGCTTTTGAGAAAACAGCACTCTTCTACTCTACTGTGTTTCCTATGGGGTCTGAACAGTGTGCTTGCTCAGAACAAAAGAACTGTGTGCTTCCTACACACAGGGGCCATATTTAGTTCAACTCTGCTTAGGAAACTGACAAGAACAGTAGCTCATCTTCAGTCCAATACACTGTACTTGCTGCGAACAGACACGAGTGCTATTTGCACAGTGTATGGCAATGGGAGCCCAATAGTGACTCTTCTTACCAGAAAACATCTCTTGCTCGTAGGATCAAAAACTACATGTGATTCAACTCCATTTAGGACTGGGAAACAAACTCTATCTCGCCTTACAAGAAACACACTCTGCTTTTGAGAAAAGAGCACTCTTCTACTCTATTGTGTTTCCTATAGGGCCAAAACAGTGAGCTTGCTCAGAAAAAAAGAACTGTGCTTCCTACACACACGGTCATATCTAGTTCAATTCTGCTTAAAAAACTGACAAGAATACTAGATCCTCTTCAGTCCAATACACTGTACTTGCTGGGAACAGACGTGAGTGCTATTTGCACTGTTTATGGCAAAGGGAGAAAAATAGTGACTTTCCTTTCCAGAAAACATCCCTTGTTCTTTGGACCAGAAACTGCATGTGATTCAACTCCATTTTGGACTGGGAAACACACGCTAGCTCGCCTTACAAGAAAAATATTCTGCTTTTGAGAAAAGAGCACTCTTCTATTCCACTGTATTTCCTATGGGTTCCGAAAAGTGAGCTTGCTCAGAACAAAAGAACTGTGTTTCCTACACACACGGGTCATATCTAGTTCAACTCTGGTTAGGAAACTGACAAGAGCAGTAGCTCCTCTTCAGTCCAATACACTGTACTTGCTGGGAATAGACGCCAGTGCTATTTGCACTGTGTATGGCAAAAGGAGCACAATAGTGACTTTCTATTCCAGGAAACAACTCTTGCTCGTAGGACAAGAAACTGCATGCGATTCAACTCCATTTAGGACTGGGAAACAAACGCAAGCTCGCCTTACAAGAAACACACTCTGCTTTTGAGAAAAGAGCACTCTTCTACTCTACTGTGTTTCCTATAGGCCAGAAGAGTGAGCTTGCTCAGAACAAAAGAACAGTGCTTCCTACACACACGGGCCATATCTAGTTCAACTCTGCTTAGGAAACTGACAAGAACTGTAGATCCTCTTCAGTCCAATACACTTTACATGCTGGGAACAGACGCCAGTGCTATTTGCCCTGTGTATGACAAGGGGAGCGCAACAGTGACTCTTCTTGCCAGAAAACAACTCTTGCTCATAGGACCAGAACATGCATGTGATTGAACTCCATTTAGGACTGGGAAACAATCGCTAGCTTGCCTTACAAGAAACACATTCTGCTTTAGAGAAAAGAGCACTCTTCTACTCTACTGTGTTTCCTACATGGCCAGAAGAGTGAGCTTGCTCAGAACAAAAGTAGTGTACTTCCTGCACACACGGGCCATATCTAGTTCAACTTTGCTTACGAAACTGACAAGAACAGTAGCTCCTCTTCAGTCCAATACACTGTACTTGCTGGGAGCAGACGCGAGTGCTATTTGCACTGTGTATCGCAAAGGGAGCACAATAGTGACTTTCCTTTCCAGAAAACAAGTCTTGCTCGTAAGACAGAAACTCCATGTGATTCAACTCCATTTAGGACTGGGCAACAAACGCTAGCTCGCCTTACAAGAAAAAGACTCTGCTTTTGAGAAAAGAGCACTCTTCTACTCTACTGTGTTTCTTATAGGCCAGAAGAGTGAGCTTGCTCAGAACAAAAGAACTGTGCTTCCTACACACATGGGCTATATCTAGTTCAACTCTGTTAAGGAAACTGACAAGAACATTAGCTCCTCTTCAATCCAATACACTGTACTTGCTGGGAGCAGACCCGAGTGCTATTTGCACTGTGTATGGCAATGGGAGCGCAATAGTGACTCTTCTTACCAGAAAACAACTCTTGCTCGTAGGACCAGAAACTGCATGGGATTCAACTCCATTTCTGACTGGGAAACAAACACTAGCTCGCCTTACAAGAAACACACTCTGCTTTTGAGAAAAGAGCACTCTTCTACTCTACAGTGTTTCCTACGGGATCCGAACAGTGAGCTTGCTGAGAACAAAAGAACTGTGCTTCCTACACACACGGGCCATATCTAGTTCAATTCTGCTTAGGAAATTGACAAGAACAGTAGCTCATCTTCAGTCCAATACACTGTACTTGCTGCGAACAGACGTGAGTGCTATTTGCACTGTGTATGACAATGGGAGTGCACTAGTGACTCTTCTTACCAGAAAACAACTCTTGCTCGTAGGACCAAAAACTGCTTGTGATTCAACTCCATTTTGGACTGGGAAACAAACACTATCTCACCTTACAAGAAACACACTCTGGTTTTGAGAAAAGATAAACCTTCTAATCTACTGTGTTTCCTATATTGCGAGAACAGTGAGTTTTCTCAGAACAAAAGAACTGTGCTTCCTACAGAAACGGGCCATATCTAGTTCAACTCTGCTTAGGAAACTGACAAGAACAGCAGTTCCTCTTCAGTCCAATACATTGTACTTGCTGGGAACAGACGCGAGTGTTATTTGCAGTGTATGTGGCAATTGGAGCACAATACTGAATCTTCTTACCAGAAAACAACTCTTGCTCTTAGGACCAGAAACTTCATGGGATTCAACTCCATTTCGGACTTGGAAACAAACGCTAGCTCGCCTTACAAGAAACACACTCTGCTTTTGAGAAAAGAGCACTCTTCTACTCTACTGTGTTTCCTATGGGGTCTGATCAGTGAGCTTGCTCTGAAAAAAAGAACTGTGCTTACTACACAAACGGCATTATCTAGTTCAATTCTGCTCGGGAAACTGACAAGAACAGTAGATCCTCTTCAGTCCAATACACTGTACATGCTGGGAATTGACGCCAGTGCTATTTGCCCTGTGTTTGACAATGGGAGCACAACAGTGACTCTTCTTACCAGAAAACAACTCTTGCTCGTAGGAGCAGAAACTGCATGTGATTCAACTCCATTTACGACTGGGAAACAAACGCTAGCTCGCCTTACAAGAAACACACTCTCCTTTTGAGAAAAGAGCACTCTTCTATTCTACTGTGTTTCCTATAGGGCCAGAATAGTGAGCTTGCTCAGAACAAAAGAACTGTGCTTCCTACACACACGGGCTATATCTAGTTCAACTCTGCTTAGGAAACTTACAAGAACAGTTGGTCCTCTTCAGTCCAATACACTGTACATGCTGGGAACAGACGCCAGTGCTATGTGCCCTGTGTATGATAATGGGAGCACAATAGAGACTCTTCTTACAGAAAACAACTCTTGCTCGTAGGACCCGAAACTGCATGGGATTCAACTCCATTTCAGACTGGGAAACAAATGCTAGCTCACCTTACAAGAAACACACTCTGCTTTTGAGAAAACAGCACTCTTCTACTCTACTGTGTTTCCTATGGGGTCTGAACAGTGTGCTTGCTCAGAACAAAAGAACTGTGTGCTTCCTACACACAGGGGCCATATTTAGTTCAACTCTGCTTAGGAAACTGACAAGAACAGTAGCTCATCTTCAGTCCAATACACTGTACTTGCTGCGAACAGACGCGAGTGCTATTTGCACAGTGTATGGCAATGGGAGCCCAATAGTGACTCTTCTTACCAGAAAACATCTCTTGCTCGTAGGACCAAAAACTACATGTGATTCAACTCCATTTCGGACTGGGAAACAAACTTTATCTCGCCTTACAAGAAACACACTCTGCTTTTGAGAAAAGAGCACTCTTCTACTCTATTGTGTTTCCTATAGGGCCAAAACAGTGAGCTTGCTCAGAAAAAAAGAACTGTGCTTCCTACACACACGGTCATATCTAGTTCAATTCTGCTTAAAAAACTGACAAGAATAGTAGATCCTCTTCAGTCCAATACACTGTACTTGCTGGGAACAGACGTGAGTGCTATTTGCACTGTTTATGGCAAAGGGAGAAAAATAGTGACTTTCCTTTCCAGAAAAAACCCCTTGTTGGTTGGACCAGAAACTGCATGTGATTCAACTCCATTTTGGACTGGGAAACACACGCTAGCTCACCTTACAAGAAAAATATTCTGCTTTTGAGAAAAGAGCACTCTTCTATTCCACTGTATTTCCTATGGGTTCTAAAAATGAGCTTGCTCAGAACAAAAGAACTGTGTTTCCTACACACATGGGCCATATCTAGTTCAACTCTGGTTAGGAAATTGATAAGAGCAGTAGCTCCTCTTCAGTCCAATACACTGTACTTGCTGGGAATAGACGCCAGTGCTATTTGCACTGTGTATGGCAAAAGGAGCACAATAGTGACTTTCTATTCCAGGAAACAACTCTTGCTCGTAGGACCAGAAACTGCATGTGATTCAACTCCATTTAGGACTGGGAAACAAAGGCAAGCTCGCCTTACAAGAAACACACTCTGCTTTTGAGAAAAGAGCACTCTTCTACTCTACTGTGTTTCCTATAGGCCAGAAGAGTGAGCTTGCTCAGAACAAAAGAACTGTGCTTCCTACACACATGGGCCATATCTAGTTCAACTCTGCTTAGGAAACTGACAAGAACTGTAGATCCTCTTCAGTCCAATACACTTTACATGCTGGGAACAGACGCCAGTGCTATTTGCCCTGTGTATGACAAGGGGAGCACAACAGTGACTCTTCTTGCCAGAAAAAAACTCTTGCTCATAGGACCAGAACCTGCATGTGATTGAACTCCATTTAGGACTGGGAAACAATCGCTAGCTCGCCTTACAAGAAACACATTCTGCTTTAGAGAAAAGAGCACTCTTCTACTCTACTGTGTTTCCTACATGGCCAGAAGAGTGAGCTTGCTCAGAACAAAAGTAGTGTACTTCCTGCACACACGGGCCATATCTAGTTCAACTTTGCTTACGAAACTGACAAGAACAGTAGCTCCTCTTCAGTCCAATACACTGTACTTGCTGGGAGCAGACGCGAGTGCTATTTGCCCTGTGTATGACAATGGGAGCGCAATAGTGACTCTTCTTACCAGAAAACAACTCTTGCTCCTAGGATCAGAAACTACATGTGATTCAACTCCATTTAGGACTGGGAAACAAACGCTAGCTCGCCTTACAAGAAATACACTCTGCTTTTGAGAAAAGAGCACTCTTCTACTCTACTGTGTTTCGTATGGTGTCCGATCAGTGAGCTTGCTCCGAACAAATAACTGTGCTTCCTACACACACGGGCCACATCTAGTTCAACTCTGCTTAAGAAGCTGACAAGAACAGTAGCTCCTCTTCTGTCCAATACACAGTACTTGCAAAGAACAGTAGCGAGAGTTGTTAGCACTGTGTATGGCAGTAGGAGCACAATAGTGACTCTTCTTACCAGAAAACAACTCTTGCTCATAGGACAAGAAACTGCATGTAATTCAACTCCATTTAGTACTGGGAACCAAATGCTAGCTCACCTTACAAGAAACACACTCTGCTTTTGAGAAAAGAGCACTCTTCTACTCCTCTGTGTTTCCTATAGGACCAGAACAGTGAGCTTGCTCAGAACAAAAGAACTGTGCTTCCTAAACACACGGGCCATATCTCGTTCAACTCTGCTTAGGAAACTGACAAGAACAGTAGCTCCTCTTCAGTCCAATACACTGTACTTGCTGGGAACAGACGCGAGTGCTATTTGCACTGTTTATGGCAAAGGGAGCACAATAGTGACTTTCCTTACCAGAAAACATCCCTTGCTTGTAGGACCAAAAACTGCATGTGATTCAACTCCATTTAGGACTAGGAAACAAACGCTAGTTCACCTTACAAGAAAAAAACTCTGCTTTTGAGAAAAGAGCACACTTCTACTCTACTGTGTTTTCTGTAGGGCCAGAACAGTGAGCTTGCTCAGAACAAAAGAACTGTGCTTACTACGCACAAGGGCTATATCTAGTTCAACTCTGCTTAGGAAACTGACAAGAACAGTAGCTCCTCTTCAGTCCAATACACTGTACTTGCTGGGAGCAGACGCGAGTGCAATTTGCACTGTGTATGGCAATGGGAGCGCAATAGTGACTCTTCTTACCACAAAACAACTCTTGCTCGTAGGAACAGAAACTGCATGGGATTCAACTCCGTTTCTGACTGGGAAACAAACACTATCTAGCCTTACAAGAAACACAATCTGCTTTTGAGAAAAGAGCACTCCTCTACTCCACTGTGTTTCCTATGGGGTCTGAAAAGTGAGGTTGCTCAGAACAAAAGAACTGTGCTTCACACACACGGGACATATCTACTTCAACTCTGCTTAAGAAACTGACAAGAACAGTAGCTCCTCTTCTGTCCAATACAATGTACTTGCTGGGAACAGACGCAAGTGCTATTTGCACTGTGTATGGCAATGGTAGCACAATAGTGACTCTTCTTACCAGAAAACAACTCTTGCTCGCAGGACCAGAAACTGCATGTGATTCAACTCCATTATGGACTGGGAAACAAACGCTAGCTCGCCTTACAAGAAACACACTCTGCTTTTGAGAAAAGAGCACTCTTCTACATATCTGTGTTTCCTATAGGGCCGGAAGAGTGAGCTTGCTCTGAACAAATGATTTGTGCTTCCTTAACACACGGGCCATATATAGTTCAACTCTGCTTAGGAAACTGACAAGAACAGTAGCTCCTCCTCAGTCTAATACACTGTACTTGCTGGGTACAGACGCGAGTGCTATTTGCCCTGTGTATGGCAATGGGAGTGCAATAGTGACTCTCCTTACCAGAAAACAACTCTTGCTTGTAGGACCAGAAACTGCATGTGATTTAACTCCTTTAGGACTTGGAAACAAACGCTAGCTTGGCTTAGAAGAAACACACTCTGCTTTTGAGAAAAGTGCACTCTTCTACTCTACTGCGTTTCCTATAGGGCCAGAAGAGTGAGCTTGCTCAGAACAAAAAACTGTGCTTCCTACACACATGGGCCATATCTAGTTCAACTCTGCTTAGGAAACTGACAAGAGCAGTAGCTCCTCTTCAGTCCAATACACTGTACTTGCTGAAAACAGACGCGAGTGCTATTTTCACTGTGTATGGCAAAGGGAGCACAATAGTGACTTTCCTTTCCAGAAAACAAGTCTTGCTCGTAGGACAGAAACTCCATGTGATTCAACTCCATTTAGGACTGGGAAACAAACGCTAGTTCGCCTTACAAGAAAAACACTCTGCTTTTGAGAAAAGAGCACTCTTCTACTCTACTGTGTTTCTTATAGGCCAGAAGAGTGAGCTTGCTCAGAACAAAAGAACTGTGCTTCCTACACACACGGGCTATATCTAGTTCAACTCTGTTTAGGAAACTGACAAGAACAGTAGCTCCTCTTAGTCCAATACACTGTACTTGCTGGGAGCAGACGCGAGTGCTATTTGCACTGTGTATGGCAATGGGAGCGCAATAGTGACTCTTCTTACCAGAAAACAACTCTTGCTGGTAGGACCAGAAACTGCATGGGATTCAACTCCATTTAGGACTGGGAAACAAAAGCTAGCTCGCGTTACAAGAAACACACTCTGCTTTTGAGAAAAGAGCACTCTTCTACTCTACTTTGTTTCCTATAGGGCCAAAACAGTGAGCTTGCTCAGAACAAAAGAACTGTGCTTCCTACACACACGGGCCATATCTAGTTCAACTCTGCTTAGGATACTGACAAGAACAGTAGCTCCTCTTCTGTCCAATACACTGTACTTGCAAAGAACATTAGCGAGAGTTGTTAGCACTATGTATGGCAATAGGAGCGCAATATTGACTCTTCTTACCAGAAAACAACTCTTGCTCAAAGGACAAGAAACTGCATGTAATTCAATTCCATTTAGGACTGGGAACAAAATGCTAGCTCACCTTACCAGAAACACACTCTGCTTTTGAGAAAAGAGCACACTTCTACTGTTCTGTGTTTCCTATAGGACCAGAACAGTGAGCTTGCTCAGAACAAAAGAACTGTGCTTCCTACACACACGGGCCATATGTCGTTCAACTCTGCTTAGGAAACTGACAAGAACAGTAGCTCCTATTCAGACCAATACACTGTACTTGCTGGGAGCAGTCACGAGTGCTATTTGCACTCTGTATGGCAATGGGAGCAAAATAGTGACTCTTCTTGCCAGAAAACAACTCTTGCTCCTAGGACCAGAAACAGCATGGGACTCAACTCCGTTTCTGACTGGGAAACAAACACTAGCTAGCCTTACAAGAAACACACTCTGCTTTTGAGAAAAGAGCACTCTTCTAGTCTACTGTGTTTCCTATGGTGTCCGATCAGTGAGCTTGCTCAGAACAAAAGAACTGTGCTTCCTACACACACGGGCCATATCTAGTTCAACTCTGCTTAAGAAACTGACAAGAACAGTAGCTCCTCTTCTGTCCAATACACAGTACTTGCAAAGAACAGTAGCGAGAGTTGTTAGCACTGTGTATGGCAGTAGGAGCGCAATAGTGACTCTTCTTACCAGAAAACAACTCTTGCTCATAGGACAAGAAACTGCATGTAATTCAACTCCATTTAGGACTGGGAACCAAAGGCTAGCTCACCTTACAAGAAACACACTCTGCTTTTGATAAAAGAGCACTCTTCTACTCCTCTGTGTTTCCTATAGGACCAGAACAGTGAGCTTGCTTAGAACAAAAGAACTGTGCTTCCTAAACTCACGGGCCATATCTCATTCAACTCTGCTTAGGAAACTGACAAGAACAGTAGCTCATCTTCAGTCCAATACACTGTACTTGCTGGGAACAGACGCGAGTGCTATTTGCACTGTTTATGGCAAAGGGAGCACAATACTGACTTTCCTTACCAGAAAACATCCCTTGCTTGTAGGACCAAAAACTGCATGTGATTCAACTCCATTTAGGAATGGGAAACAAACGCTAGTTCACCTTACAAGAAAAAAACTCTGCTTTTGAGAAAAGAGCACTCTTCTACTCTACTGTGTTTTCTGTAGGGCCAGAACAGTGAGCTTGCTCAGAAAAAAAGAACTGTGCTTCCTACACACAAGGGCTATATCTAGTTCAACTCTGCTTAGGAAACTGACAAAAACAGTAGATCCTCTTCAGTCCAATACACTGTACATGCTGGGAACAGACGCCAGTGCTATTTGCCCTGTGTATGACAATGGGAGCGCAATAGTGACTCTTCTTACCAGAAAACAACTCTTGCTCCTAGGATCAGAAACTACATGTGATTCAACACCATTTAGGACTGGGAAACAAACACTAGCTAGCCTTACAAGGAACACACTCTGCTTTTGAGAAAAGAGCACTCTTCTACTCTACTGTGTTTCCTATAGGGCCAAAACAGTGAGCTTGCTCAGAACAAAAGACCTGTGCTTCCTACACACCGGCCATATCTAGTTCAACTCTGCTTAGGAAACTGACAAGAACAGTAGATCCTCTTCAGTCCAATACACTTTACATGCTGGGAAAAGACGCCAGTGCTATTTGCCCTGTGTATCACAATGGGAGCACAATAGTGACTCTTCTTACCATAAAACAACTCTTGCTCGTAGGACCAGAAACTGCATGTGATTGAACTCCATTTAGGACTGGGAAACAAACGCTAGCTCGCCTTACAAGAAACACACTCTGCTTTTGAGAAAAGAGCACTCTTCTACTCTACTGTGATTCCTATAAGGCCAGAAGAGTGAGCTTGCTCAGAACAAAAAAAGTGTACTTCCTACACACACGGGCCATATCTAGTTCAACTTTGCTTAGGAAACTGACAAGAACAGTAGATCCTCTTCAGTCCAATACACTGTACATGCTGGGAACAGAAGGCAGTACTATTTGCCCTGTGTATGACAATGGGAGCGCAATAGTGACTCTTCTTACCAGAAAACAACTCTTGCTCCTAGGATCAGAAACTGCATGTGATTCAACTCCATTTAGGACTAGGAAACCAACGCTAGCTCACCTTACAGGAAACACACTCTGCTTCTGAGAAAAGAGCACTCTTCTACTCTACTGTGTTTCCCATAGGGCCAGAACAGTGAGCTTGCTCAGAACAAAAGAACTGTGCTTCCTACACACACTGGCCATATCTAGTTCAACTCTGCCTCGGAAACTGACAAGAACAGTAGATCCTCTTCAGTCCAATACACTGTACATGCTGGGAACAGACGCCAGTGCTATTTGCCCTGTGTATGACAATGGGAGCGCAATAGTGACTCTTCTTATCAGAAAACAACTCTTGCTCCTAGGATCAGAAACTGCATGTGATTCAACTCCATTTAGGACTTGGAAACAAACGCTAGCTCGTGTTACAAGAAACACACTCTACTTTTGAGAAAAGAGCACTCTTCTACTCTACTGTGTTTCCTATGGGGTCCGAACAGTGAGCTTGCTCAGAAAAAAAGAACTGTGCTTCCTACACACACGGGCCATATCTAGTTCAACTCTGCTTAGGAAACTGACAAGAACAGTAGCTCCTCTTCTGTCCAATACACTGTACTTGCAAAGAACAGTAGCAAGTGTTGTTTGCACTGTGTATGGCAATAGGAGGGCAATAGTGATTCTTCTTATCAGAAAACAACTCTTGCTCATAGGACAAGAAACTGCATGTAATTCAACTCCATTTAGGACTGGGAAACAAACGCTAGCTCACCTTACAAGAAACACACTCTGCTTTTGAGAAAAGAGCACTCTTCTACTCATCTGTGTTTCCTATAGGACCAGAACAGTGAGCTTGCTCAGAACCAAAGAACTGTGCTTCCTACACACACGGGCTATATCTTGTTCAACTCTGCTTAGGAAACTGACAAGAACAGTAGCTCCTCTTCAATCCAATACAATGTACTTGCTGGGAGCAGACGCGAGTGCTATTTGCACTGTGTATGGCAAAGGGAGCGAAATAGTGACTCTTCTTACCAGAAAACAACTCTTGCTAATAGGACCAGAAACTGCATGGGATTCAACTCCCTTTCTGACTGGGAAACAAACACTAGCTAGCCTTACAAGAAACACACTCTGCTTTTGAGAAAAGAGCACTCTTCTACTCTACTGTGTTTATTACGGGGTCCGAAAATTGAGCTTGCTCAGAACAAAAGAACTGTGCTTCACACACACGGGCCATATCTAGTTCAACTCTGCTTATTAAACTGACAAGAACAGTAGCTCCTCTTCAGTCCAATACACTGTACTTTCTCGGAACAGACGTGAGTGCTATTTGCACTGTTTATCGCAAAGGGAGCACAATAGTGACTTTCCTTACAAGAATACATCCCTTGCTCGTAGGACCAGAAACTGCATGTGATTCAACTCCATTTTGGACTGGGAAACAAACGCTAGCTCGCCTTACAAAAAACACACTCTGCTTTTGAGAAAAGACCACTATTCTATTCTACTGTGTTTCCTATGGGGTCCGAACAGTGAGCTTGCTCAGAACAAAAGAACTGTGCTTCCTACACACACGGGCCATATCTAGTTCAACTCTGCTTAGGAAACTGACAAGAACAGTAGATCATCTTTAGTCCAATACACTGTACATGCTGGGAACAGACGCCAGTGCTATTTGCCCTGTGTATGACAATGGGAGCGCAATAGTGACTCTTCTTACCAGAAAACAACTCTTGCTCGTAGGACCAGAAACTGCATGTGATTCAACTCCATTTAGGACTGGGAAACAAACGCTAGCTCACTTTACAAGAAACACACTCTGCTTTTGAGAAAAGAGCACTCTTCTATTCTACTGTGTTTCCTATGGGGTCCGAACAGTGAGCTTGCTCAGAACAAAAGGACTGTGCTTCCTTCACACACGGGCCATATCTAGTTCAACTCTGCTTAGGAAACTGACAAGAACAGTAGATCATCTTCAGTCCAATACACTTTACATGCTGGGAACAGACGCCAGTGCTATTTGCCCCTAGTATGACAATGGGAGCACAATAGTGACTCTTCTTACCATAATAAAACTCTTGCTCGTAGGAACAGAAACTGCATGTGATTGAACTCCATTTAGGACTGGGAAACAAACGCTAGCTCGCCTTAGAAGAAACACATTCTGGTTTTGAGAAAAGAGCAATCTTCTACTCTACTGTGTTTCCTATAGGGCTAGAAGAGTGAGCTTGCTCAGAACAAAAGAAGTGTACTTCCTACAAACACGGGCCATATCTAGTTCAACTTTGCTTAGGAAACTGACAAGAACAGTGGATCCTCTTCAGTCCAATACACTGTACATCCTGGAAACAGACGCGAGTCCTATTTGCCCTGTGTATGGCAATGGGAACACAATAGTGACTCTTCTTACTAGAAAACAACTCTTGCTTGTAGGACCAGAAACTGCATGTGATTAAACTCCATTTAGGACTGGGAAACAAATGCTAGCTCGCCTTACAGGAAACACACTCTGCTTTTGAGAAAAGAGCACTCTTCTACTCTACTGTGTTTGATATGGGGTCCGAACAGTGAGCTTGCTCAGAACAAAAGAACTGTGCTTCCTACACACACGGGCCATATCTAGTTCAACTCTGCTTAGGAAACTGACAAGGACAGTAGCTCCTCTTCTGTCCAATACACTGTACTTGCAAAGAACAGTATCAAGTGTTGTTTGAACTGTGTATGGCAAAGGAGCGCAATAGTGACTCTTCTTACCAGAAAACAACTGTTGCTCATAGGACAAGAAACTGCATGTAATCAAACTACATTTAGGACTGAGAAACAAACGCTAGCTCCCCTTACAAGAAACACACTCTGCTTTTAAGAAAAGAGCACTCTTCTACTTTACTGTGTTTCCTTTAGGGCCAGAACAGTGAGCTTGCTCAAAACAAAAGAACTGTGCTTCCTACACACACGGGCTATATTTAGTTCAACTCTGCTTAGGAAACTGACAAGAACAGTAGCTCCTCTTCAGTCCAATACACTGTACTTGCTGGGAGTAGACGCGAGTGCTATTTGCACTGTGTATGGCAAAGAAAGCAAAATAGTGACTCTTCTTTCCAGAAAACATGTCTTGCTCGTAGGACCAGAAACTGCATGGGATTCAACTCCGTTTCTGACTGGGAAACAAACACTAGCTAGCCTTACACGAAACACACTCTGCTTTTGAGAAAAGAGCACACTTCTACTCTACTGTGTTTACTATGGGGTCCGAAAAATGAGCTTGCTCAGAACAAAAGAACTGTGCTTCACACACACGGGCCATATCTAGTTCAACTCTGCTTAGGAAACTGGCAAGAACAGTAGCTCCTCTTCTGTCCAAAACACTGTACTTGCTGGGAACAGACACGAGTGCTATTTGCACTGTGTATGGCAATGTTAGAAAAATAGTGACTCTTCTTACTAGAAAAGAACTCTTGCTCATAGGACCAGAAACTGCATGTGATTCAACTCCATTTAGGACTGGGAAACAAACGCTAGCTCACCTTACAAGAACCACACTCTGCTTCTGAAAAAAGAGCACTCTTCTACTCTTCTGTGTTTCCTATACGGCCAGAACAGTGAGGTTGCTCAGAACAAAAGAACTGTGCTTCCTACACACACGAGCCATATCTGGTTCAACTCCGCTTAGGAAACTGACAAGAACAAGAGCTCCTCTTAAATCCAATACACTGTACTTGCTGGGAACAGACGTGAGTGCTATTTGCACTGTTTATCGCAATGGGAGCACAATAGTGACTTTCCTTACCAGAATACATCCCTTGCTTGTAGGACCAGAAACTGCATGTGATTCAACTCCATTTTGGACTGAGAAACAAATGCTAGCTCGCCTTACAAGAAACACACTCTGCTTTTGAGAAAAGAGCACTCTTCTACTCTACTGTGTTTCCTATAGTGCCAGAACAGTGAGCTTGCTCAGAACAAAAGAACTGTGCATCCTACAAACACTGGCTATATCTAGTTCAATTCTGCTTAGGAAACTGACAAGAACAGTTGTTCCACTTCAGTCCAATACACTGTACTTGCTGGGAACAGACGCCAGTGCTATTTGCCCTGTGTATGACAATGGGAGCTCAATAGTGACTCTTCTTACCAGAAAACAACTCTTGCTCGTAGGATCAAAAACTGCATGTGATTCAACTCCATTTAGGACTGGGAAACAAATGCTAGCTCGCCTTACAAGAAACACACTCTGCTTTTGAGAAAAGAGCACTCTTCTACTCTACTGTGTTTCCTATAGTGCCAGAACAGTGAGCTTGCTCAGAACAAAAGAACTGTGCTTCCTACACACAGGGGCCATATCTAGTTCAACTCTGCTTAGGAAACTGACAAGAGCAGTAGATCATCTTCAGCCCAATACACTGTACATGCTGGGAACAGACGCGAGTGCTATTTGCCCTGTGTTTGACAATGGGAGCGCAATAGTGACTCTTCTTACCAGAAAACAACTCTTGTTCGTAGGACCAGAAACTGCATGTGACTCAACTAGATTTAGGACGGGAAAAAAACGCTAGCTCGCCTTACAAGAAACACTCTCTGCTTTTGAGAAAAGAGCACTCTTCTACACTACTGTATTTCCTATAGGGCCAGAATAGTGAGCTTGCTCAGAACAAAAGAACTTTGCATCCTACACACACTGGCTATATCTAGTTCAATTCTGCTTAGGAAACTGACAAGAACAGTTGGTCCACTTCAGTCCAATACACTGTACTTGCTGGGAACAGACGCCAGTGCTATTTGCCCTGTGAATGACAATGGGAGCTCAATAGTGTCTCTTTTTCCAGAAAAATCTCTTGCTCGTAGGACCTGAAACTGCATGTGATTCAACTCCATTTAGGACTGCAAAACAAACGCTAGCTCACCTTACAAGAAACACACTCTGCTTTTGAGAAAAGAGCACTCTTCTACTTTACCGTGTTTCCTATGTGGTCTGAACAGTGAGCTTGCTGAGAACAAAAGAGCTGTGCTTCCTACACACACGGGCCATATCTAGTTCAACTCTACCTAGGAAACTGACAAGAACAGTAGCTCCTCTTCAGTCCAATACACTGTACTAAATGGGAACAGAAGCGAGTGCTATTTGCACTGTGTATGGCAATGGGAGCACAATAGTGACTTTCCTTTCCAGAAAACAACTCTTGCTCGTAGGATCAAAAACTGCATGTGATTCAACTCCATTTAGGACTGCGAAACAAACGCTAGCTCGCCTTACAAGAAACACACTCTGCTTATGATAAAAGAGCACTCTTCTACTCTTCTGTGTTTCCTTTAAGTTCCAAAGAGTGAGCTTGCTCAGAACAAAAGAACTGTGCTTCCTACACACGGGCTATATATAGTTCAACTCTGCTTAGGAAACTGACAAGAACAGTAGCTCCTCTTCAGTCCAATACACTGTACATGCTGGGAACAGACGCCAGTGCTATTTGCCCTGTGTATGACAATGGGAGCTCAATAGTGACTCTTCTTACCAGAAAACAACTATTGCTCCTAGGACCAGAAACTGCATGTGATTCAACTCCATTTAGGACTGCAAAACAAACGCTAGCTCGCCTTACAAGAAACACACTCTGCTTTTGAGAAAAGAGCACTCTTCTACTCTAATGTGTTTCCTATGGGTTCGATCAGTGAGCTTACAGTACAATAGAACTGGGCTTCCTACACACCCGGGCCATATCTAGTTCAACTCTGCTTAGGAAACTGACAAGAACAGTAGCTCCTCTTCAGTCCAATACACTGTACTTGATGGAAACACATGCGAGTCCTCTTTGCACTGTGTGTGGCAATGGGAGCCCAATAGTGACTTTCCTTACCAGAAAACAACTCTTTCTCGTAGAATCAAAAACTGCATGTGATTCAACTCCATTTAGGACTGGGAAACAAATGCTAGCTCCCCTTACAAGGAACACTCTGCTTTTGAGAAAAGATCAATCTTCCACTCTACGGTGTTTCCTATAGGGCCAGAACAGTGAGCTTACTCAGAGCAAAAGAACTGTGCTTCGTACACACACGGGCTATAGCTAATTCAACTCTGCTTAGGAAACTGACAAGAACAGTAGCTCCTCTTCAGTCCAATACACTGTACATGCTGGGAACAGACGCCAGTGCTATTTGCCCTGTGTATGATAAAGGGAGCACAATAGTGACTCTTCTAACCAGAAAACAACTCTTGCTCATAGGACCAGAAACTGCATGTGATTCAACTCCATTTAGAACTAGGAAACAAACACTAGCTTGCCTTACAATAAACACACTCTGCTTTTGAGAAAACAGCACTCTTCTACTCTAATGTGTTTTTTGTATGGCCAGAATAGTGAGCTTGCTCAGAACAAAAGAACTGTGCTTCCTACACGGACCGACTATATCTAGTTCAACTCTGCTTAGGAAACTGACAAGAACAGTAGATCATCTTCAGTCCAATACACTATACATGCTGGGAACAGACGCCAGTGCTATTTGCCCTGTGTATGACAATGGGAGCGCAATAGTGACTCTTCTTACCAGAAAACAACTCTTGCTCATAGGACCAGAAACTGCATGGGATTCAACTCCATTTAGGACTGCGAAACAAACGCTAGCTCGCCTTACTAGAAACACACTCGGCTTTTGAGAAAAGAGCACTCTCCTAATCTACAGTGATTCCTATGGGGTCCGAACAGTGAGCTTGCTCAGAACAAAAGAACTGTGCTTCCTACACACACCGACTATATCTAGTTCAACTCTGCTTAGGAAACTGACAAGAACAGTAGATCATCTTCAGTCCAATACACTGTACATGCTGGGAACAGACGCCAGTGCTATTTGCCCTGTGTATTACAATGGGAGCGAAATAGTGACTCTTCTTACCAGAAAACAACTCTTGCTCATAGGACCAGAAACTGCATGTGATTCAACTCCATTTAGGACTGGGAAACAAACGCTAGCTCGCCTTACAAGAAACATACTCTGCTTTTGAGAAAAGAGAACTTCTCCACTCTACTGTGTTTCCTGTGGGGTCCAAACAGTGAGCTTGCTGAGAACAAAAGAACTGTGCTTCCTACACACACGGGCCATATCTAGTTCAACTCTGCTTAGGAAACTGACAAGAACAGTAGCTCCTCTTCAGTCCAATACACTGTACTAGCTGTGAACAGACGCGAGTGCTATTTGCACTGTATATGGCAATGGGAGCACAATAGTGACTCTTCTTACCAGAAAACAACTCTTGATTGTAGGACCAGAAACTGCATGGGATTCAACTCCATTTCATACTGGGAAACAAACAATAGCTCACCTTACAAAAAACACACTCTGCTTTGGGAAAAGAGCACTCTTCTACTCTATTGTGTTTCCTATAGGGCAAGAACAGTGAGCTTGATCAGAAAAATGGAACTGTGCTTCACATACACACGGGCAATATCTAGGTCAATTCTGCTTACGAAACTGACAAGAACAGTAGCTCCTCTTCAGTCCAATACACTGTACTTGCTGGGAACAGAGGCGAGTGTTATTTGCACTGTGTATGGCAATGGGAGCGCAATAGTGACTTTCCTTACCAGAAAACAAATCTTGCTCGTAGGATCAAAAACTGCATGTGATTCAACTCCATTTAGGACTGGGAAACAAACGCTAGCTCGCCTTACAAGAAACACACTCTGCTTTTGAGAAAAGATCACACTTCTAGTCTACTGTGTTTTCTATAGGGCCAGAACAGTGAGCTTGCTCAGAACAAAAGAACTGTGCTTCCTACACACATGGCCATATCTAGTTCAATTCTGCTTAGGAAACTGACAAGAACAGTAGATCCTTTTCAGTCCAATAAACTGTACATGCTGGGAACAGACGCCAGTGCAATTTGCCCTGTGTGTGACAATGGGAGCACAATAGGGACTCTTCTTAATAGAAAACAACTCTTGCTTGTAGGACCAGAAACTGCATGTGATTCAACTCCATTTAGGACTGGGAAACAAATGCTAGCTCGCCTTACAAGAAACACACTCTCTTTTTGAGAAAAGGGCACTCTTCTACTCTACTGTGTTTCCTATGGGTTCGATAAGTGAGCTTACAGTAGAAAAGAACTGTGCTTCCTACACACACGGGCCATATCTAGTTCAACTCTGCTTAGGAAACTGACAAGAACAATAGCTCCTCTTCAGTCCAATACACTGTACTTGATTGGAACAGACGCGAGTCCTCTTTGCACTGTGTGTGGCAATAGGAGCGCAATAGTGACTTTCCTTACCAGAAAACAACTCTTGCTCGTAGGATCAAAAACTGCATGTGATTCAACTCCATTTAGGACTGGGAAACAAATGCTAGCTCCCCTTACAAGAAACACACTCTGCTTTGAGAAAAGAGCACTCTTCTACTCTACTCTGTTTCCTATGGGGTCCAAACAGTCACCTTGCTCAGAACAAAAAAACTTTGCTTCCTACTCACAGGGGCCATATCTAGTTCAACTCTGCTTAGGAAACTGACAAGAACAGTAGCTCCTCTTCAGTCCAATACATTGTACTTGATGGGAACAGACGCGAGTCCTCTTTGCACTGTGTGTGGCAATGGGAGCACAATAGTCACTCTTCTTACCAGAAAACAACTCTTGCCCGTAGGACCAGAAACTGCATGTGATTCAACTCCATTTTTGACTGGGAAACAAATGCTAGCTCGCCTTATAAGGAACACACTCTGCTTTTGAGAAAAGAGCACTCTTCTATTCTACTGTGTTTACTATGGGTTCGAACAGAGAGCTTGCTCAGAACAAAAGAACTGTGCTTCCTACACACATGGGCCATATCTAGTTTAACTCAACTTAGGAAACTGACAAGAACAGTAGCTCCTCTTCAGTCCAATACACTGTACTTGCTGGGAACAGACGCGAGAGCTATTTGCACTGTATATGGCAATGGGAGCGCAATAGTGACTCTTCTTACCAGTTAACATCTCTTGCTCGTAGGACCAGAAACTGCATGGGATTCAACTCCATTTCAGACTGGGAAACAAGCACTAGTTCGCCTTACAAGAAACACACTCTGCTTTTGAGAAAAGAGCACTCTTCTACTCTACTGTGTTTCCTATGGGGTCCGAACACTCAACTTGCTCAGAACAAAAGAACTGTGCTTCCTACACACAGGGGCCATATCTAGTTCAACTCTGCTTAGGAAACTGATAAGAACAGTAGCTCCTCTTCATTCCAATACACTGTACTTGCTGGGAACAGACGTCAGTGCTATTTGCCCTGTGTATGACCATGGGAGTTCAATAGTGACTCTTCTTACCAGAAAAAAAAAAACTCTTGAACGTAGGACCAGCAACTGCATGTGATTCAACTCCATTTAGGAATGCGCAACAAATGCTTCCTTGCCTTACAAGAAAAACACTCTGCTTTTGAGAAAAGGGCACTCTTCTACTCTAATGTGTTTCCTATGGGTTCGATCAGTGAGCTTACAGTACAAAAGAACTGTGCTTCCTACACACACGGGCCATATCTAGTTCAACTCTGCTTAGGAAACTGACAAGAACAGTAGCTCCTCCTCAGTCCAATACACTGTACTTGATGGGAACAGACGCGAGTCCTCTTTGCACTGTGTGTGGCAATGGGAGCGAAATAGTGACTCGTCTTACCAGAAAACAACTCTTGCTGGTAGGACCAGAAACTGCATGTGATTCAACTCCTTTTAGGACGGGAAACAAACGCTAGCTCGCCTTACAAGAAACACTCTCTGCTTTTGAGAAAAGAGCACTCTTCTACTCTACCGTATTTCCTATAGGACCAGAATAGTGAGCTTGCTCAGAACAAAAGATCTGTGCTTCCTACACACACGGGCCATATCTAGTTCAACTCTGCTTAGGAAACTGACAAAAACAGTAGCTCCTCTTCAGTCCAATGCACTGTACTTGGTGGGAACAGACGCCAGTGCTATTTGCCCTGAGTATGACAATGGGAGCTCAATAGTGACTCTTCTTACCAGAAAAAAACTCTTGCTCGTAGGACTAGAAACTGCTTGTGATTCAACTCCATTTATAACTGGGAAACAAACGCTGGCTCGCCTTACAATAAACACACTCTGCTTTTGAAAAAAGAGCACTCTTCTAGTCTAATGTGTTTTTTGTAGGGCCAGAATAGTGAGCTTGCTCAGAACAAAAGAACTGTGCTTCCTACACACACCGACACTCTTCTACTCTACAGTGATTCCTATGGGGTCTGAACAGTGAGCTTGCTCAGAACAAAAGAACTGTGCTTCGTACACACACGGGCCATATCCAGCTCAATTCTGCTTAGGAAACTGACAAGAACAGTAGATCCTCTTCAATCCAATACACTGTACATGCAGGGGACAGATGCTAGTGCTATTTGCAATGTGTATGACAATGGGACCTCAATAGTGAGTCTTCTTGCCAGAAAACATCTCTTGCTCATAGGACCACAAACTGCATGTGATTCAACTCCATTTAGGACTGCGAAACAAACGCTAGCTCGCCTTACAAGAAACACACTCTGCTATTGAGAAAAGAGCACTCTTCTACTCTACTGTGTTTCCTTTGGGGTCCAAACAGTGAGCTTGCTCAGAACAAAAGAACTGTGCTTCCTACACACACGGGCCATATCTAGTTCAACTCTGCTTAGGAAACTGACAAGAACAGTAGCTCCTCTTCAGTCCAATACACTGTACTTGATGGGAACAGACGCGAGTCCTCTTTGCTCTGTGTGTGGCAATGGGAGCGCAATAGTGACTTTCCTTACCAGAAAACAACTCTTGCTCGTAGGATCAAAAACTGCATGTGATTCAACTCCATTTAGGACTGGGAAACTAATGCTAGCTCCCCTTACAAGAAACACACTCTGCTTTTGAGAAAAGATCACTCTTCTACTCTACGGTATTTCCTATAGGGTCAGAACAGTGAGCTTACTCAGAACAAAAGAACTGTGCTTCCTACACACACGGCCATATCTAGTTCAATTCTGCTGAGGAAACTGACAAGAACAGTAGATCCTCTTCAGTCCAATACACTGTACATGCTGGGAACAGATGCCAGTGCTATTTGACTTGTGTATGACAAAGGGAGCGCAACAGTCACTCTTCTTACCAGAAAACAACTTTTGCTCATAGGACCAGAAACTGCATGTGATTCAACTCCATTTAGGACTGGGAAACAAATGCTAGCTCGCCTTATAAGAAACACACTCTGCTTTTGAGAAAAGACCAATCTTCTAATCTACTGTGTTTACTATGGGTTCGAACAGTGAGCTTGCTCAGAACAAAAGAACTGTGCGTCCTACACACACGGGCCATATCTAGTTTAACTCCGCTTAGGAAACTGACAAGAACAGTAGCTCCTCTTCAGTCCAATACACTGTACTTGCTGGGAACAGACACGAGAGCTATTTGCACTGTATATGGCAATGGGAGCACAATAGTGACTCTTCTTACCAGTTAACATCTCTTGCTCGTAGGACCAGAAACTGCATGGGATTCAACTCCATTTCAGACTGGGAAACAAGCACTAGTTCGCCTTACAAGAAACACACTCTGCTTTTGAGAAAAGAGCACTCGTCTACTCTACTGTGTTTCCTATGGGGTCCGAACAGTCAGCTTGCTCAGAACAAAAGAACTGTGCTTCCTACACACAAGGGCCATATCTAGTTCAACTCTGCTTAGGAAACTGACAAGAACAGTAGCTCCTCTTCAGTCCAATACACTGTACTTGATGGGAACAGACGCGAGTCCTCTTTGCACTGTGTGTGGCAATGGGAGCACAATAGTGACTTTCCTTACCAGAAAAGAACTCTAACTCGTAGGACCAAAAACTGCATGTGATTCAACTCCATTTAGGACTGGGAAACAAACGCTAGCTCGCCTTACAAGAAACTCACTCTGCTTTTGAGAAAAGAGCAATCTTCTACTCTACTGTGTTTCCTATAGGGCCAGAACAGTGAGCTTACTCAGAACAAAAGAACTGTGCTTCCTACACACACGGCCATACCTAGTTCAATTTTGCTTAGGAAACTAACAAGAACAGTAGATCCTCTTCAGTCCCATACACTGTACTTGATGGGAACAGACGCGAGTGCTATTTGCACTGTGTATGTCAATGGGAGCACAATAGTGACTCTTCTTAATAGAAAACAACTCTTGCTCGTAGGACCAGAAACTGCATGTGATTCAACTCCATTTAGGACTGGGAAACAAATGGTAGCTCGCCTTACAAGAAACACACTCTGTTTTTGAGAAAAGGGCACTCTTCTACTCTACTGTGTTTCCTATGGTTTCGATCAGTGAGCTTACAGTAGAAAAGAACTGTGCTTCCTACACACACGGGCCATATCTAGTTCAACTCTGCTTAGGAAACTGACAAGAACAGTAGCTCCTCTTCAGTCCAATACACTGTACTTGATGGGAACAGACGCGAGTCCTCTTTGCACTGTGTGTGGCAATGGGAGCGCAATAGTGACTTTCCTTACCAGAAAACAACTCTTGCTCATAGGACCAGTCACTGCATGTGATTCAACTCCATTTAGGACTGGGAAACAAATGCTAGCTCCCCTTACAAGAAACACACTCTGCTTTTGAGAAAAGATCACTCTTCTACTCTAGGTATTTCCTATAGGGTCAGAACAGTGAGCTTACTGAGAACAAAAGAACTGTGCTTCCTACACACACGGCCATATCTAGTTCAATTCTGCTGAGGAAACTGACAAGAACAGTAGATCCTCTTCAGTCCAATACACTGTACATGCTGGGAACAGATGCCAGTGCTATTTGCCCTGTGTATGACAAAGGGAGCGCAACAGTCACTCTTCTTACCAGAAAACAACTCTTGCTCGTAGGACCAGAAACTGCATGTGATTCAACTCCATTTAGGACTGGGAAACAAATGCTAGCTCGCCTTATAAGAAACACACTCTGCTTTTGAGAAAAGAGCACTCTTCTAATCTACTCTGTTTACTATGGGTTCGAACAGTGAGCTTGCTCAGAACAAAAGAACTGTGCTTCCTACACACACGGGCCATATCTAGTTTAACTCTGCTTAGGAAACTGACAAGAACAGTAGCTCCTCTTCAGTCCAATACACTGTACTTGCTGGGAACAGACACGAGAGCTATTTTCACTGTATATGGCAATGGGAGCGCAATAGTGACTCTTCTTACAAGTTAACATCTCTTGCTCGTAGGACCAGAAACTGCATGTGATTCAACTCCATTTAGGACTGGGAAACAAATGCTAGCTCGCCTTACAAGAAACACACTCTGCTTCTCAGAAAAGAGCACTCTTCTACTCTACTGCGTTTCCTATGGGGCCAGAATAGTGAGCTTGCTCAGAACAAAAGAACTGTGCTTCCTACACACACGCGCCATATCTAGGTCAATTCTGCTTAGGAAACTGACAAGAACAGTAGATCCTCTTCCGTCCCATACACTGTACTTGCTGGGAACAGACGCCAGTGCTATTTGCCCTGTGTATGATAATGGGAGCGCAATAGTGACTCTTCTTACCAGAAAACAACTCTTGCTCGTAGGAGCAGATACTGCATGTGATTCAACTCCATTTAGGACTGGGAAACAAACGCTAGCTCGCCTTACAAAAAACACACTCTGCTTTTGAGAAAAGAGCACTCTTCTAGTCTAATGTGTTTTTTGTAGGGCCAGAATAGTGAGCTTGCTCAGAACAAAAGAACTGTGCTTCCTACACACACCGACTCTATCTAGTTCAACTCTGCTTAGGAAACTGACAAGAACAGTAGCTCCTCTTCAGTCCAATACACTGTACATGCTGGGAACAGACGCCAGTGCTATTTGCCCTGTGTATGTCAATGGGAGCGCAATAGTGACTCTTCTTACCAGAAAACAACTCTTGCTCGTAGGACCCGAAACTGCATGGGATTCAACTCCATTTCGGACTGGGAAACAAATGCTAGCTCACCTTACAAGAAACACACTCTGCTTTTGAGAAAACAGCACTCTTCTACTCTACTGTGTTTCCTATGGGGTCTGAACAGTGTGCTTGCTCAGAACAAAAGAACTGTGTGCTTCCTACACACAGGGGCCATATTTAGTTCAACTCTGCTTAGGAAACTGACAAGAACAGTAGCTCATCTTCAGTCCAATACACTGTACTTGCTGCGAACAGACACGAGTGCTATTTGCACAGTGTATGGCAATGGGAGCCCAATAGTGACTCTTCTTACCAGAAAACATCTCTTGCTCGTAGGACCAAAAACTACATGTGATTCAACTCCATTTAGGACTGGGAAACAAACTCTATCTCGCCTTACAAGAAACACACTCTGCTTTTGAGAAAAGAGCACTCTTCTACTCTATTGTGTTTCCTATAGGGCCAAAACAGTGAGCTTGCTCAGAAAAAAAGAACTGTGCTTCCTACACACACGGTCATATCTAGTTCAATTCTGCTTAAAAAACTGACAAGAATAGTAGATCCTCTTCAGTCCAATACACTGTACTTGCTGGGAACAGACGTGAGTGCTATTTGCACTGTTTATGGCAAAGGGAGAAAAATAGTGACTTTCCTTTCCAGAAAAAACCCCTTGTTGGTTGGACCAGAAACTGCATGTGATTCAACTCCATTTTGGACTGGGAAACACACGCTAGCTCGCCTTACAAGAAAAATATTCTGCTTTTGAGAAAAGAGCACTCTTCTATTCCACTGTATTTCCTATGGGTTCCGAAAAGTGAGCTTGCTCAGAACAAAAGAACTGTGTTTCCTACACACACGGGTCATATCTAGTTCAACTCTGGTTAGGAAACTGACAAGAGCAGTAGCTCCTCTTCAGTCCAATACACTGTACTTGCTGGGAATAGACGCCAGTGCTATTTGCACTGTGTATGGCAAAAGGAGCACAATAGTGACTTTCTATTCCAGGAAACAACTCTTGCTCGTAGGACAAGAAACTGCATGCGATTCAACTCCATTTAGGACTGGGAAACAAACGCAAGCTCGCCTTACAAGAAACACACTCTGCTTTTGAGAAAAGAGCACTCTTCTACTCTACTGTGTTTCCTATAGGCCAGAAGAGTGAGCTTGCTCAGAACAAAAGAACAGTGCTTCCTACACACACGGGCCATATCTAGTTCAATTCTGCTTAGGAAATTGACAAGAACAGTAGCTCATCTTCAGTCCAATACACTGTACTTGCTGGGAACAGACGTGAGTGCTATTTGCACTGTGTATGACAATGGGAGTGCACTAGTGACTCTTCTTACCAGAAAACAACTCTTGCTCGTAGGACCAAAAACTGCTTGTGATTCAACTCCATTTTGGACTGGGAAACAAACACTATCTCGCCTTACGATAAACACACTCTGGTTTTGAGAAAAGATAAACCTTCTAATCTACTGTGTTTCCTATATTGCGAGAACAGTGAGTTTTCTCAGAACAAAAGAACTGTGCTTCCTACAGAAACGGGCCATATCTAGTTCAACTCTGCTTAGGAAACTGACAAGAACAGCAGTTCCTCTTCAGTCCAATACATTGTACTTGCTGGGAACAGACGCGAGTGCTATTTGCAGTGTATGTGGCAATTGGAGCACAATACTGAATCTTCTTACCAGAAAACAACTCTTGCTCTTAGGACCAGAAACTGCATGGGATTCAACTCCATTTCGGACTTGGAAACAAACGCTAGCTCGCCTTACAAGGAACACACTCTGCTTTTGAGAAAAGAGCACTCTTCTACTCTACTTTGTTTCCTATAGGGCCAAAACGGTGAGCTTGCTCAGAACAAAAGAACTGTGTTTCCTACACACACGAGCCATATCTAGTTCAACTCTGCTTAGGAAACTGACAAGAACAGTAGATCCTCTTCAGTCCAATACACTGTACATGCTGGGAACAGACGCCAGTGCTATTTGCCCTGTGTATGACAAGGGGAGCGCAATAGTGACTCTTCTTACCAGAAAAAAACTCTTGCTCCTAGGATCAGAAACTACATGTGATTCAACTCCATTTAGGACTGGGAAACAAACGCTAGCTCGCCTTACAAGAAATACACTCTGCTTTTGAGAAAAGAGCACTCTTCTACTCTACTGTGTTTCGTATGGTGTCTGATCAGTGAGCTTGCTCCGAACAAATAACTGTGCTTCCTACACACACGGGCCACATCTAGTTCAACTCTGCTTAAGAAACTGACAAGAACAGTAGCTCCTCTTCTGTCCAATACACAGTACTTGCAAAGAACAGTAGCGAGAGTTGTTAGCACTGTGTATGGCAGTAGGAGCACAATAGTGACTTTTCTTACCAGAAAACAACTCTTGCTCATAGGACAAGAAACTGCATGTAATTCAACTCCATTTAGTACTGGGAACCAAATGCTAGCTCACCTTACAAGAAACACACTCTGCTTTTGAGAAAAGAGCACTCTTCTACTCCTCTGTGTTTCCTATAGGACCAGAACAGTGAGCTTGCTCAGAACAAAAGAACTGTGCTTCCTAAACACACGGGCCATATCTCGTTCAACTCTGCTTAGGAAACTGACAAGAACAGTAGCTCCTCTTCAGTCCAATACACTGTACTTGCTGGGAACAGACGCGAGTGCTATTTGCACTGTTTATGGCAAAGGGAACACAATAGTGACTTTCCTTACCAGAAAACATCCCTTGCTTATAGGACCAAAAACTGCATGTGATTCAACTCCATTTAGGACTAGGAAACAAACGCTAGTTCACCTTACAAGAAAAAAACTCTGCTTTTGAGAAAAGAGCACACTTCTACTCTACTGTGTTTTCTGTAGGGCCAGAACAGTGAGCTTGCTCAGAACAAAAGAACTGTGCTTACTACGCACAAGGGCTATATCTAGTTCAACTCTGCTTAGGAAACTGACAAGAACAGTAGATCCTCTAGGTCCAATTACCTGTACATGCTGGGAACAGACGCTAGTGCTATTTGCCCTGTGTATGACAATGGGAGCGCAATAGTGACTCTTCTTACCAGGAAACAACTCTTGCTCCTAGGATCAGAAACTACATGTGATTCAACTCCATTTAGGACTGGGAAACAAACACTAGCTAGCCTTACAAGAAACACACTCTGCTTTTGAGAAAAGAGCACACATCTATTCTACTGTGTTTACTATGGGGTCCGAAAATTGAGCTTGCTCAGAACAAAAGAACTGTGCTTCACACACACGGGCCATATGTAGTTCAACTCTGCTTAGGAAACTGACAAGAACAGTAGCTCCTCTTCTGTCCAATACACTGTAATTGCTGGGAACAGACGTGAGTGCTATTTGAACTGTGTAGGGCAAAGGGAGCGCAATAGTGACTTTCATTACCAGAAAACATCCCTTGCTCATAGGACCAAAAACTGCATGTGATTCAACTCCACTTAGGACTGGGAAACAAACGCTAGCTCACCTTAAAAGAAACACACTCTGCTTTTGAGAAAAGAGCACTCTTCTACTCTACTGTGTTTCCTATAGGGCAAGAACAGTGAGCTTGCTCAGAACAAAAGAACTGTGCTTCCTACACACACGGGCTATATCTAGTTCATCTCTGCTTAGGAAACTGACAAGAACAGTAGCTCCTCTTCAGTCCAATACACTGTACTTGCTGGGAGCAGACGCGAGTGCAATTTGCACTGTGTATGGCAAAGGGAGCGCAATAGTGACTCTTCTTACCACAAAACAACTCTTGCTCGTAGGAACAGAAACTGCATGGGATTCAACTCCGTTTCTGACTGGGAAACAAACACTATCTAGCCTTACAAGAAACACAATCTGCTTTTCAGAAAAGAGCACTCCTCTACTCTACTGTGTTTCCTATGGGGTCTGAAAATTGAGGTTGCTCAGAACAAAAGAAGTGTGCTTCACACACACGGGACATATCTACTTCAACTCTGCTTAAGAAACTGACAAGAACAGTAGCTCCTCTTCTGTCCAATACAATGTACTTGCTGGGAACAGACGCAAGTGCTATTTGCACTGTGTATGGCAATGGTAGCACAATAGTGACTCTTCTTACCAGAAAACAACTCTTGCTCGCAGGACCAGAAACTGCATGTGATTCAACTCCATTATGGACTGGGAAACAAACGCTAGCTCGCCTTACAAGAAACACACTCTGCTTTTGAGAAAAGAGCACTCTTCTACATATCTGTGTTTCCTATAGGGCCAGAAGAGTGAGCTTGCTCTGAACAAATGATTTGTGCTTCCTTAACACACGGGCCATATATAGTTCAACTCTGCTTAGGAAACTGACAAGAACAGTAGCTCCTCCTCAGTCTAATACACTGTACTTGCTGGGTACAGACGCGAGTGCTATTTGCCCTGTGTATGGCAATGGGAGTGCAATAGTGACTCTCCTTACCAGAAAACAACTCTTGCTTGTAGGACCAGAAACTGCATGTGATTTAACTCCTTTAGGACTTGGAAACAAACGCTAGCTTGGCTTAGAAGAAACACACTCTGCTTTTGAGAAAAGTGCACTCTTCTACTCTACTGCGTTTCCTATAGGGCCAGAAGAGTGAGCTTGCTCAGAACAAAAAACTGTGCTTCCTACACACATGGGCCATATCTAGTTCAACTCTGCTTAGGAAACTGACAAGAGCAGTAGCTCCTCTTCAGTCCAATACACTGTACTTGCTGAAAACAGACGCGAGTGCTATTTGCACTGTGTATGGCAAAGGGAGCACAATAGTGACTTTCCTTTCCAGAAAACAAGTCTTGCTCGTAGGACAGAAACTCCATGTGATTCAACTCCATTTAGGACTGGGAAACAAACGCTAGTTCGCCTTACAAGAAAAACACTCTGCTTTTGAGAAAAGAGCACTCTTCTACTCTACTGTGTTTCTTATAGGCCAGAAGAGTGAGCTTGCTCAGAACAAAAGAACTGTGCTTCCTACACACACGGGCTATATGTAGTTCAACTCTGTTTAGGAAACTGACAAGAACAGTAGCTCCTCTTCAGTCCAATACACTGTACTTGCTGGGAGCAGACGCGAGTGCTATTTGCACTGTGTATGGCAATGGGAGCGCAATAGTGACTCTTCTTACCAGAAAACAACTCTTGCTGGTAGGACCAGAAACTGCATGGGATTCAACTCCATTTAGGACTGGGAAACAAAAGCTAGCTCGCGTTACAAGAAACACACTCTGCTTTTGAGAAAAGAGCACTCTTCTACTCTACTTTGTTTCCTATAGGGCCAAAACAGAGAGCTTGCTCAGAACAAAAGAACTGTGCTTCCTACACACACGGGCCATATCTAGTTCAACTCTGCTTAGGATACTGACAAGAACAGTAGCTCCTCTTCTGTCCAATACACTGTACTTGCAAAGAACATTAGCCAGAGTTGTTAGCACTATGTATGGCAATAGGAGCGCAATATTGACTCTTCTTACCAGAAAACAACTCTTGCTCAAAGGACAAGAAACTGCATGTAATTCAATTCCATTTAGGACTGGGAACAAAATGCTAGCTCACCTTACCAGAAACACACTCTGCTTTTGAGAAAAGAGCACTCTTCTACTGTTCTGTGTTTCCTATAGGACCAGAACAGTGAGCTTGCTCAGAACAAAAGAACTGTGCTTCCTACACACACGGGCCATATCTCGTTCAACTCTGCTTAGGAAACTGACAAGAACAGTAGCTCCTATTCAGACCAATACACTGTACTTGCTGGGAGCAGTCACAAGTGCTATTTGCCCTGTGTATGACAAGGGGAGCGCAATAGTGACTCTTCTTACCAGAAAACAACTCTTGCTCCTAGGACCAGAAACAGCATGGGACTCAACTCCGTTTCTGACTGGGAAACAAACACTAGCTAGCCTTACAAGAAACACACTCTGCTTTTGAGAAAAGAGCACTCTTCTAGTCTACTGTGTTTCCTATGGTGTCCGATCAGTGAGCTTGCTCAGAACAAAAGAACTGTGCTTCCTACACACAAGGGCTATATCTAGTTCAACTCTGCTTTGGAAACTGACAAAAACAGTAGATCCTCTTCAGTCCAATACACTGTACATGCTGGGAACAGACGCCAGTGCTATTTGCCCTGTGTATGACAATGGGAGCGCAATAGTGACTCTTCTTACCAGAAAACAACTCTTGCTCCTAGGATCAGAAACTACATGTGATTCAACTCCATTTAGGACTGGGAAACAAACACTAGCTAGCCTTACAAGAAACACACTCTGCTTTTGAGAAAAGAGCACTCTTCTACTCTACTGTGTTTCCTATAGGGCCAAAACATTGAGCTTGCTCAGAACAAAAGACCTGTGCTTCCTACACACGGGCCATATCTAGTTCAACTCTGCTTAGGAAACTGACAAGAACAGTAGATCCTCTTCAGTCCAATACACTGTACATGCTGGGAAAAGACGCCAGTGCTATTTGCCCTGTGTATCACAATGGGAGCACAATAGTGACTCTTCTTACCATAATACAACTCTTGCTCGTAGGACCAGAAACTGCATGTGATTGAACTCCATTTAGGACTGGGAAACAAACGCTAGCTCGCCTTACAAGAAACACACTCTGCTTTTGAGAAAAGAGCACTCTTCTACTCTACTGTGATTCCTATAAGGCCAGAAGAGTGAGCTTGCTCAGAACAAAAAAAGTGTACTTCCTACACACACGGGCCATATCTAGTTCAACTTTGCTTAGGAAACTGACAAGAACAGTAGATCCTCTTCAGTCCAATACACTGTACATGCTGGGAACAGAAGGCAGTACTATTTGCCCTGTGTATGACAATGGGAGCGAAATAGTGACTCTTCTTACCAGAAAACAACTCTTGCTCCTAGGATCAGAAACTGCATGTGATTCAACTCCATTTAGGACTGGGAAACCAACGCTAGCTCACCTTACAAGAAACACACTCTGCTTCTGAGAAAAGAGCACTCTTCTACTCTACTGTGTTTCCCATAGGGCCAGAACAGTGAGCTTGCTCAGAACAAAAGAACTGTGCTTCCTACACACACTGGCCATATCTAGTTCAACTCTGCCTCGGAAACTGACAAGAACAGTAGATCCTCTTCAGTCCAATACACTGTACATGCTGGGAACAGACGCCAGTGCTATTTGCCCTGTGTATGACAATGGGAGCGCAATAGTGACTCTTCTTATCAGAAAACAACTCTTGCTCCTAGGATCAGAAACTGCATGTGATTCAACTCCATTTAGGACTTGGAAACAAACGCTAGCTCGTCTTACAAGAAACACACTCTACTTTTGAGAAAAGAGCACTCTTCTACTCTACTGTGTTTCCTATGGGGTCCGAACAGTGAGCTTGCTCAGAAAAAAAGAACTGTGCTTCCTACACACACGGGCCATATCTAGTTCAACTCTGCTTAGCAAACTGACAAGAACAGTAGCTCCTCTTCTGTCCAATACACTGTACTTGCAAAGAACAGTAGCAAGTGTTGTTTGCACTGTGTATGGCAATAGGAGGGCAATAGTGTTTCTTCTTATCAGAAAACAACTCTTGCTCATAGGACAAGAAACTGCATGTAATTCAACTCCATTTAGGACTGGGAAACAAACGCTAGCTCACCTTACAAGAAACACACTCTGCTTTTGAGAAAAGAGCACTCTTCTACTCATCTGTGTTTCCTATAGGACCAGAACAGTGAGCTTGCTCAGAACCAAAGAACTGTGCTTCCTACACACACGGGCTATATCTTGTTCAACTCTGCTTAGGAAACTGACAAGAACAGTAGCTCCTCTTCAATCCAATACAATGTACTTGCTGGGAGCAGACGCGAGTGCTATTTGCACTGTGTATGGCAAAGGGAGCGAAATAGTGACTCTTCTTACCAGAAAACAACTCTTGCTCATAGGACCAGAAACTGCATGGGATTCAACTCCGTTTCTGACTGGGAAACAAACACTAGCTAGCCTTACAAGAAACACACTCTGCTTTTGAGAAAAGAGCACTCTTCTACTCTACTGTGTTTATTACGGGGTCCGAAAATTGAGCTTGCTCAGAAAAAAAGAACTTTGCATCCTACACACACTGGCTATATCTAGTTCAACTCTGCTTAGGAAACTGACAAGAACAGTTGGTCCACTTCAGTCCAATACACTGTACTTGCTGGGAACAGACGCCAGTGCTATTTGCCCTGTGAATGACAATGGGAGCTCAATAGTGTCTCTTCTTACCAGAAAAATCTCTTGCTCGTAGGACCTGAAACTGCATGTGATTCAACTCCATTTAGGACTGGGAAACAAAAGGTAGCTCGCCTTACAAGAAACACACTCTGTTTTTGAGAAAAGGGCACTCTTCTACTCTACTGTGTTTCCTATGGTTTCGATCAGTGAGCTTACAGTAGAAAAGAACTGTGCTTCCTACACACACGGGCCATATCTAGTTCAACTCTGCTTAGGAAACTGACAAGAACAGTAGCTCCTCTTCAGTCCAATACACTGTACTTGATGGGAACAGACGCGAGTCCTCTTTGCACTGTGTGTGGCAATGGGAGCGCAATAGTGACTTTCCTTACCAGAAAACAACTCTTGCTCATAGGACCAGACACTGCATGTGATTCAACTCCATTTAGGACTGGGAAACAAATGCTAGCTCCCCTTACAAGAAACACACTCTGCTTTTGAGAAAAGATCACTCTTTTACTCTACGGTATTTCCTATAGGGTCAGAACAGTGAGCTTACTCAGAACAAAAGAACTGTGCTTCCTACACACACGGCCATATCTAGTTCAATTCTGCTGAGGAAACTGACAAGAACAGTAGATCCTCTTCTGTCCAATACACTGTACATGCTGGGAGCAGATGCCAGTGCTATTTGACTTGTGTATGACAAAGGGAGCACAACAGTCACTCTTCTTACCAGAAAACAACTCTTGCTCGTAGGACCAGAAACTGCATGTGATTCAACTCCATTTAGGACTGGGAAACAAATGCTAGCTCGCCTTATAAGAAACACACTCTGCTTTTGAGAAAAGAGCACTCTTCTAATCTACTCTGTTTACTCTGGGTTCGAACAGTGAGCCTGCTCAGAACAAAAGAACTGTGCTTCCTACACACACGGGCCATATCTAGTTTAACTCTGCTTAGGAAACTGACAAGAACAGTAGCTCCTCTTCAGTCCAATACACTGTACTTGCTGGGAACAGACACGAGAGCTATTTTCACTGTATATGGCAATGGGAGCGCAATAGTGACTCTTCTTACAAGTTAACATCTCTTGCTCGTAGGACCAGAAACTGCATGGGATTCAACTCCATTTCAGACTGGGAAACAAGCACTAGTTCGCCTTACAAGAAACACACTCTGCTTTTGAGAAAAGAGCACTCTTCTACTCTACTGTGTTTCCTATAGAGCCAAAACAGTGAGCTTGCTCAGAACAAAAGAACTGTGCTTCCTACACACACGGGCTATATCTAGTTCAATTCTACTTAGGAAACTGACAAGAACAGTAGCTCCTCTTCAGTCCAATACACTGTACATGCTGGGAACAGACGCCAGTGCTATTTGCCCTGTGTATGACAATGGGAGCACAATAGTGACTCTTCTTACCAGAAAACAACTCTTGCTCTTAGGACCAGAAACTGCATGTGATTCAACTCAATTTAGGACTGGGAAACAAACGCTAGCTCGCCTTACAAGAAACACACTCTGCTTTTGAGAAAAGAGCACTCTTCTACTCTACTCTGTTTCCTATGGGTTCGATCAGTGAGCTTACAGTACAAAAGAACTGGGCTTCCTACACACACGGGCCATATCTAGTTCAACTCTGCTTAGGAAACTGACAAGAACAGTAGCTCCTCTTCAGTCCAATACACTGTACTTGATGGGAACAGACGCGAGTCCTATTTGCACTGTGTGTGTCAATGGGAGCGCAATAGTGACTTTCCTTACCAGAAAACAACTCTAGCTCGTAGGACCAAAAACTGCATGTGATTCAACTCCATTTAGGACTGGGAAACAAATGCTAGCTCGCCTTACAAGAAACACACTCTGCTTCTCAGAAAAGAGCACTCTTCTACTCTACTGCGTTTCCTATGGGGCCAGAATAGTGAGCTTGCTCAGAACAAAAGAACTGTGCTTCCTACACACACGCGCCATATCTAGGTCAATTCTGCTTAGGAAACTGACAAGAACAGTAGATCCTCTTCCGTCCCATACACTGTACTTGCTGGGAACAGACGCCAGTGCTATTTGCCCTGTGTATGATAATGGGAGCGCAATAGTGACTCTTCTTACCAGAAAACAACTCTTGCTCGTAGGAGCAGATACTGCATGTGATTCAACTCCATTTAGGACTGGGAAACAAACGCTAGCTCGCCTTACAAAAAACACACTCTGCTTTTGAGAAAAGAGCACTCTTCTAGTCTAATGTGTTTTTTGTAGGGCCAGAATAGTGAGCTTGCTCAGAACAAAAGAACTGTGCTTCCTACACACACCGACTCTATCTAGTTCAACTCTGCTTAGGAAACTGACAAGAACAGTAGCTCCTCTTCAGTCCAATACACTGTACATGCTGGGAACAGACGCCAGTGCTATTTGCCCTGTGTATGTCAATGGGAGCGCAATAGTGACTCTTCTTACCAGAAAACACCTCTTGCTCGTAGGACCAGATACTGCATGTGATTCAACTCAATTTAGGACTGGGAAACAAACGCTAGCTCGCCTTAAAAGAAACACACTCTGCTTTTGAGAAAAGAGCACTCTTCTACTCTACTGTGTTTCCTATAGGGCCAAAAGAGTGAGCTTGCTCAGAACAAAAGAAGTGTGCTTCCTACACACATGGCCATATCAAGTTCAATTCTGCTTAGGAAACTGACCAGAACAGAATCTCCTCTTCAGTCCAATACACTGTACTTGCTGGGAACAGACGTCAGTGCTATTTGCCATGTGTATGACAATGGGAGTGCAATAGTGACTCTTCTTACCAGAAAACAACTCTTGCTCGTAGGACCAGCAACTGCATGGGATTCAACTCCATTTAGGACTGGGAAACAAACGCTAGCTCGCCTTACAAGAAACACAATCTGCTTTTGAGAAAAGAGCACTCTTCTACTCTGCTGTGTTTCCTACAGGGCCAGAATAGTGACCTTGCTCAGAACAAAAGAACTGTGCTTCCTACACACACGGGCTATATCTAGTTCAACTCTGCTTAGTAAACTGACAAGAACAGTAGCTCCTCTTCAGTCCAATACACTGTACTTGCTGGGAATAGACGCCAGTGCTATTTGCCCTGTGTATGACAATGGGAGCTCAATAGTGACTCTCCTTACCAGAAAACAACTCTTGCTCGTAGAACCAGAATCTGCATGTGATTCAACTCCATTTAGGACTGGGAAACAAACACTAGCTCGCCTTACAAGAAACACACTCTGCTTTTGAGAAAAGAGCACTCTTCTACCCAACTGTGTTTTCTATGGGGTCCGAACAATGAGCTTGCTCAGAACAAAAGAAGTGTGCTTCCTACACACATGAGCCATATCTAATTCAACTCTGCTTGGGAAACTGACAAGAACAGTAGATCCTCTTCAGTCCAATACACTGTACTTGCTGGGAACAGAGGGGAGTGCTTTTTGCACTGTGTATGGCAAAGGGAGCACAATAGTGACTTTCCTTACCAGAAAACAAATCTTGCTGGTAGGACCAAAAACTGCATATGATTCAACTCCATTTAGGACTGCGAAACAAACGCTAGCTCGCCTTACCAGAAACACACTCTGCTTTTGAGAAAAGAGCACTCTTCTACTCTTCTGTGTTTCCTATAGGGCCAGAACAGAAAGCTTGCTCAGAACAAAAGAACTGTGCTTCCTACATACACGGCCATAACTAGTTCAATTCAGCTTAGGAAACTGACAAGAACAGTAGATCCTTTTCAGTCCAATACACTGTACATGCTGTGAACAGACGCAATTGCTATTTGTACTGTGTATGGCAATGGGAGCACACTAGTGTCTCTTCTTACGAGAAAACAACTCTTGCTCGTAGGACCAGAAACTGCATGTGATTCAACTCCATTTAGGACTGGGAAACAAATCCTAGTTCGCCTTACAAGAAACACACTCTGCTTTTGAGAAAAGAGCACTCTTCTACTCTACAGTGTTTCCTATGGGGTCCGAACAATGAGCTTGCTCAGAACAAAAGAACTGTGCTTCCTACAAACACGGGCCATATCTAGTTCAATTCTGCTTAGGAAACTGAGAAGAACAGTAGATCCTCTTCAGTCCAATACACTGTACTTGGTGGGAACCGACGCCAGTGCTATTTGCCCTGTGTATGACAATGTGAGCACAATAGTGACTCTTCTTACCAGAAAACAACTCTTGCTCGTAGGACCAGAAACTGCATGTGATTCAACTCCATTTAGGACTGGGAAACAAATCCTAGCTCGCCTTACAAGAAACACACTCTGCTTTTGAGAAAAGAGCACTCTTCTACTCTACTGTATTTCCTATGGGGTCAGAACAATGAGCTTGCTCAGAACAAAAGAAATGTGCTTCCTACAAACACGGGACATATCTTGTTCAACTCTGCTTAGGAAACTGACAAGAACAGTAGATCCTCTTCAGTCCAATACACTGTACTTGTGGGAATAGACGCGAGTGCTATTTGTACTGTGTTTGGCAATGGGAGCGCAATAGTGACTCTTCTTACTAGAAAACAGGTCTTGCTCATAGGACCATAAACTGAATGTTACTCAACTCCATTTAGGCCTGGGAAACAAATGCTAGCTCGCCTTATAAGAAGAACACTCTGCTTTTGAGAAAAGAGCACTCTTCTACTCTACTGTGTTTCCTATAGGGCCAGAACAGTGAGCTTGATCAGAACAAAAAAACTGTGCTTCCTGCACACGTGAGCCATATCTAGTTTAATTCTGCTTAGAAAACTGACAAGAATAATAGAACCTTTTCAGTCCAATACACTGTACATGCTGGTAACAGACGCCAGCATATTTGCCCTGTGTATGACAATGGGAACACAATAGTGACTCTTCTTACCAGAAAACAACTCTTGCTCATAGGACCAGAAACTGCATGTGATTCAACTCCATTTAGGACTGGGAACCAAACGCTAGCTCGCCTTACAAGAAACACACTCCTCTTTTGAGAAAAGAGCACTCTTCTACTTTACTGTGATTCCTATGGGGTCTGATCAGTGAGCTTGCTCAGAACAAAAGAACTGTGCTTCTTACACACATGGGCCATATCTAGTTCAACTCTGCTTAGGAAACTGGCAAGAACAGTAGCTCCTCTTTAGTCCAATGCACTGTACTTGCTGGGAACAGACGCGAGTTCTATTTGCACTGTGTATGGCAATGGGAACACAATAGTGACTCTTTTTACCAGAAAACAACTCTTGCTCGTAGGACCAGAAACTGCATGGGATTCAACTCCTTTTAGGACTGGGGAACAAACGCTAGCTCGCCTTACAAGAAACACACTCTGCTTTTGAGAAAAGGGCACTCTTCTACTCTACTGGTTTTCCTATGGGGTCCGAACTGTGAGCTTGCTCAGAACAAAAGAACTGTGCTTCCTACACACACGGGCCATATCTAGTTCAACTCTGCTTAGGAAAATGACAAGTAGCTCCTCTTCAGTACAATACACTGTACTCGCTGGGAACAAACGCGAGTGCTATTTGCACTGTGTGTGGCAATGGTAGCACAGTAGTGACTTTCCTTAACAGAAAACATCTCTTGCTCGTAGGAACAGAAACTGCATATGATTCAACTCCATTTAGGACAGGGAAACAAACGCTAGCTCGCCTTACAAGAAACACACTCTGCTTTTGAGAAAAGAGCACTCTTCTACTCTACTGTGTTTCATATATGGCCAGAACAGAGAGCTTGCTCAGAACAAAAGAACTGTGCTTGTACACACATGGCCTTATCTAGTTCAATTCTGCTTAGGAAACTGACAAGAACAGTAGATCCTCTTCTGTCCAAAACACTGTACGTGCTGGGAACAGATGCCAGTGCTATTTGCCCTGTGTATAACAATGGGAGCGCAATAGTGACTCTTCTTACCAGAAAACAACTCTTGCTCGTAGGACCAGAAACTGCATGGGATTCAACTCCATTTCTGACTGGGAAACAAATACTAGCTGCCTTACAAGAAACACACTCTGCTTTTGAGAAAAGAGCACTCTTCTACTCTACTGTGTTTTCTATGGGATCCGAACAGTGAACTTGCTCAGAACAAAAGAACTGTGCATCCAACACACACGGGCCATATCTAGTTCAACTCTGCTTAGGAAACTGGCAAGAATAGTAGATCCTCTTCAGTCCAATACACTGTACTTGCTGGGAATAGACGATAGTGCTATTTGCACTGTGTATGACAATTGGAGCGCAATAGTGACTCTTCTTACCAGAAAACAACTCTTGCTCGTAGGACCAGAAATTGCATGGGACTCAAGTCCATTTAGGACTGGGAAACAAACGCTAGCGCGATTACAAGAAACACACTCTGCTTTTGAGAAAAGAGCACTCTTCTACTCTACTGTGTTTCCTATGGAGTCCGAACAGTGAGCTTGCTCAGAACAAAAGAACTGTGCTTCCTACACACACGGGACATATCTACATCAACTCTGCTTAGGAAACTGACAAGAACAGTAGCTCCTCTTCAGTCCAATACACTGTACTTGCTGGGAACAGACGCGAGTGCTATTTGCACTGTGTATGGCAATGGGAGCACAATAGTGACTCTTCTTACCAGAAAACAACTCTTGCTCGTAGGACCAGAAACTGCATGGGATTCAACTCCATTTCTTACTGGGAAACAAACACTAGCTCGCCTTACAAGAAACACACTCTGCTTCCGAGAGAAGACTACTCTTCTACTCTACTGTGTTTCCTATGGGATCCGAACAGTGAGCTTGCTCAGAACAAAAGAACTGTGCTTCCTACTCACACAGGCCATATCTAGTTCAACTCTGCTTAGGAAACTGACAAGAATAGTAGCTCCTCTTCAGTCCAATACCCTGTAATTGGTGGGAACAGACGCGAGTGCTATTTGCACTGTGTATGGCAGTGGGAGCACAATAGTGACTTTCTTTACCAGAAAAGAACTCTTGCTCGTAGGACCAAAAACTGCATGTGATTCAACTCCATTTAGGACTGGGAAACAAACGCTAGCTCGCCTTACAAGAAACACACTCTGCTTTTGAGAAAAGAGCACTCTTCTACTCTACTGTGTTTCCTATAGGGCCAAAACAGTGAGCTTGCTCAGAAAAAAACAACTGTGCTTCCTACACACACGGCCATATCTAGTTCAATTCTGCTTAGGAAACTGACAAGAATAGTAGATCCTCTTCAGTCCAATACACTGTACATGCTGGGAACAGACGCCAGTGCTATTTGCCCTGTGTATGACAACGCGAGCGCAATAGTGACTCTTCTTACCAGAAAACAACTCTTGCTCGTAGGACCAGAAACTGCATGTGACTCAACTCCATTTAGGACTGGGAAACAAACACTAGCTCACCTTACAAGAAACACACTCTCCTTTTGAGAAAAGAGCACTCTTGTACTCTACTGTGTTTCCTATGGGGTCCGAACAGTGAGCTTGCTCAGAACAAAAAAACTTTGCTTCCTACACACACGGGCCATACCTAATTCAACTCTGCTTAGGAAACTGACAAGAACAGTAGCTCCTCTTCAGTCCAATACACTGTACTTGCTGGGAACAGACGCGAGTGCTCTTTGCACTGTGTATGGCAATGGGAGCACAATAGTGACTCTTCTTACCAGAAAAGAACTCTTGCTCGTAGGACCGCAAACTGCATGTGATTCAACTCCATTTAAGACTGGGAAACAAACGCTAGCTCGCCTTACAAGAAACACACTCTGCTTTTGAGAAAAGAGCACTCTTCTACTCTACTGTGTTTCCTTTAGGCCCAGAACAGTGAGCTTGCTCAGAACAAAAGTACTGTGCTTCCTACACACACAGGCCATATCTAGTTCAATTCTCCTTAGGAAACTGACAAGAACAGTAGATTCTCTTCAGTCCAATATACTGCACTTGCTGGGAACAGAAGCGAGTGCTATTTGCACTGTGTATGGCAAATAGAGCGCAATAGTGACTTTCCTTACCAGAAAACAACTCTTGATCGTAGGACCAAAAACTGCATGTGATTCAACTCCATTTAGGACTGGGAAACTAAGGCAAGCTCGCCTTACAAGAAACACACTCGGCTTTGAGTAAATAGCACTCTTCTACTCTTCTGTGTTTCCCATAGGTCCAGAACAGTGAGCTTGCTCAGAACAAAAGAACTGTGCTTCCTACACACACGTGCCATATCTAGTTCAACTCTGCTTAGGAAACTGACAAGAACAGTGGCTCCTCTTCTGTCCAATACACTGTACATTCTGGGAACAGACGCGAGTGCTATTTGTACTGTGTATGGCAATGGGAGGGAAATAGTGACTCTTCTTACCAGAAAACAACTCTTGCTCGTAGGAGCAGAAAGTGCATGTGATTTTACTCCATTACGCGTGGGAAACAAACGCTAGCTTGCCTTACAAGAAACACACAGTGCTTTTCAGAAAAGGGCACTCTTCTACTCTACTGGTTTTCCTATGGGGTCCGAAGAGTGAGCTTGCTCAGAACAAAGAACTGTGCCTCCTACACACACGGGCCATACCTAGTTCAACTCTGCTTAGGAAACTGACAAGGACAGTAGCTCCACTTCAGTCAAATACACTGTACTTGCTGGGAACAGACACGAGTGCTATTTGCACTGTGTATGGCAATGGGAGCACAATAGTGACTTTCCTTACGAGAAAACAACTCTTGCTTGTAGGACCAGAAACTGCATGTGATTCAACTCCATTTAGGACTGGGGAACAAACGCTATCTCGCCTTACAAGAAACACACTCTGCTTTTGAGAAAAGAGCACTCTTCTACTATACTGTGTTTCCTTTAGGCCCAGAACAGTGAGCTTGCTCAGAACAAAAGAACTGTGCTTCCTACACACACGGGCCATATCTAGTTCAACTCTGCTTAGGAAACTGACAAGTAGCTCCTCTTCAGTCCAATACACTGTACTTGCTGGGAACAGACGTGAGTGCTATTTGCACTGTGTGTGGCAATGGGAGCGCAGTAGTGACTTTCGTTAACAGAAAACATCTCTTGCTCGTAGGACCAGAAACTGCATATGATTCAACTCCATTTAGGACTGGGAAACAAACGCTAGCTCGTCTTACAAGAAACACACTCTGCTTTTGAGAAAAGAGCACTCTACTACTCTTCTGTGTTTCATATATGAAAAGAACAGAGAGCTTGCTCAGAACAAAAGAACTGTGCTTCCTACACACATGGCCTTATCTAGTTCAATTCTGCTTAGGAAACTGACAAGAACAGTAGATCCTCTTCTGTCCAATACACTGTACGTGCTGGAAACAGATGCCAGTGCTATTTGCCCTGTGTATGACAATGGGAGCGCAATAGTGACTCTTCTTACCAGAAAACATCTCTTGCTCGTAGGACCAGAAACTGGATGTGAATGAACTCCATTTAGGATTGGGCAACAAACTCTAGCTCGCCTTACAAGGAACACACTCTGCTTTTGATAAAAGAGCACTCTTCTACTCTACTGTGTTTCCTATGGGGATCGAACAGTGAGCTTGCTCAGAACAAAAAATCTGTGCTTCCTACACAAGGGCCATATCTAGTTCAACTCTGCATAGGACACTGACAAGAACAGTAGCTCCTCTTCAGTCCAATACACTGTACTTGCTGGGAACAGACGTGTGTGATATTTGCACTTTGTATGGCAATGGGATGGCAATAGTGACTCTTCTTACCAGAAAACAACTCTTGTTCGTAGGACCGCAAACTGCATGTGACTCAAAACCATTTAGCACTGGGAAACAAACTCTAGCTTGTCCTACAAGGAACACACTCTGCTTTTGAGAAAAGAGCACTCTTCTACTCTACTGTGTTTCCTATAGGGCCAAAACAGAGAGCTTGCTCAGAACAAAATAACTGTGCTTCCTACATACATGGCCATATCTAGTTCAATTCTGCTGAGGAAACTGACAAGAACAATAGATCCTTTTCAGTCCAATACACTGTACATGCTGGGAACAGACGCGAGTGCTATTTGTACTGTGTATGGCAATGGGAGCCTAATAGTGACTCTTCTTACCAAAAAACTACTCTTGCTCGTGGGACCAAAAACTGCTTGTGACTCAACTCCATTTAGGACTGGGAAACAAACGCTAGCTCGCCTTACAAGAAACACACTCTGCTTTTGAGAAAAGAGCACTCTTCTACTCTACTGTGTTTCCTATAGGGTCCGAACAGTGAGCTTGCTCAGAACAAAAGAACTGTGCTCCCTACACACACGGGCCATATCTAGTTCAACTCTGCTTAGGAAACTGACAAGAACAGTAGCTCCTCTTCAGTCCAATACACTGTACTTGCTGGAAACAGACGCCAGTGCTATTTGCAGTGTGTATGGCAATGGGAGCGAAATAGTGACACTTCTTACCAGAAAAAACTATTGCTCTTAGGACCACAAAGTGCATGTGACTCAACTCCATTTAGGACTGGGAAACAAACGCTAGCTCTGCTCACAAGAAACAGACTCTGCTTTTGAGAAAAGAGCACTCTTCTACTCTACTGTGCTTCCTATAGGGCCAGAACAGTGAGCTTGATCAGAACAAGAGAACTGTGCTTCCTACACACACGGCCATATCTAGTTCAACTCTGCTTAGGAAACTGACAAGAACAGTAGATCCTCTTCAGTCCAATAGACTGTACATGCTGGGAACAGACGCGAGTGCTATTTGCTCTGTGTACGACAATGGGAGCACAATAGTGACTCTTCTTACCAGAAAACAGCTCTTGCTCGTTGGACAAGAAACTGCATGGGATTCAACTCCATTTAGGACTGGGAAACAAACGCTAGCTCGCCTTACAAGACACACACTCTGCTTTTGACAAAAGAGCACTCTTCTACTCTACTGTGTTTCCTATGTGGTCCGAACAGTGAGCTTTCTCAGAACAAAAGAACTGTGCTTCCTATACACATGGGCCATATCTAATTCAACTCTGCTTAGGAAACTGACAGGAACAGTAGCTCCTCTTCAGTCCAATACAGTGTATTTGCTGGGAAAAGACGCGTGAGCTATTTGCCCTGTGTATGGCAATGGGAGCACAATAGTGACTCTTCTTACCAGAAAACAACTCTTGCTCATAGGACCACAAACTGCATGTGACTCAACTCCATTTAGGACAGGGAACCAAACGCTAGCTCACCTTCCAAGAAACACACTCTCCTTTTGTGAAAAGAGCACTCTTCTACTCTACTCTGTTTCCTATGGGGTCCGCACAGTGAGCTTGCTCAGAACAAAAGAACTGTGCTTCCTACACACAGGCCATATCTAATTCAATTCTGCTTAGGAACCTGACAAGAAAAGTAGATCCTCTTCAGTTCAATACTTTGTACATGCTGGGAACCGATGCCAGTGCATATTTGCCCTGTGTATGACAATGGGAGCACAATAGTGACTCTTCTTACCAGAAAACAACTCTTGCTCATGGGACCAGAAACTGCATGTGATTCAACTCCATTTAAGACTGGGAAACAAACGCTAGCTCGCCTTACAAGAAACACACTCTGCTTTTCAGAAAAGAGCACTCTTCTACTCTACTGTGTTTCCTATGTTGTCCGAACAGTGAGCTTGCTCAGAACAAATGAACTGTGCTTCCTACACACGGGCCATATCTAGTTCAACTCTGCTTAGAAAACTGACAAGAACAGTAGCTGCTCTTCAGTCCAATACACTGTACTTGCTGGGAACAGGCGCCAGTGCTATTTGCTCTGTGTATGGCAATGGGAGCGCAATAGTGACTCTTCCTACCAGAAAACAACTCTTGCTCGTAGGACTAGAAACTGCATGGGATTCAACTCCATTTCTGACTGGGAAGCAAATAGAAGCTCGCCTTTCAAGAAACACAATCTAATTTTGAGAAAAGAGCACTCATCTACTCTACTGTGTTTCCTATGGTGTCTGCACAGTGTGCTTTCTCAGAACAAAAGAACTGTGTTTCCTACACACACGGGACATATCTATTTCAACTCCTCTTAGGAAAATGACAAGAACAGTAGCTCCTCTTCAGTCCAATACAGTGTATTTGCTGGGAACAGACGCGTGTGCTATTTGCCCTGTGTATGACAATGGGAGCGCAATATTGACTCTTCTTACCAGAAAACAACTCTGGCTCGTAGGACCAGAAACTGCATGTGATTCCACTCCATTTAGGACTGGGAAACAAACGCTAGCTCGCCTTACAAGAAACACACTCTGCTTTTGAGAAAAGAGCACTCTTCTACTCTACTGTGTTTCCTATGGTGTCCGAACAGTGAGCTAGCTCAGAACAAAAGAACTGTGCTTCCTACACACACGGGCCATATCTAGTTCAACTCTGCTTAGAAAACTGACAAGAACAGTAGCTGCTCTTCAGTACAATACACTGTACTTGCTGGGAACAGACGCGAGTGCTATTTGCACTGTGTATGGCAATGGGAGCACAATAGTCACTCTTCTTACCAGAAAACAACTCTTGCTCGTAAAATCAGAAACTGCATGGGATCAACTCCATTTTTGACTGGGAAGCAAATACTAGCTCGCCTTTCAAGAAACACAATCTCATTTTGAAAAAAGAGCACTCATCTACTCTACTGTGTTTCCTATGGTGTCTGCACAGTGTGCTTTCTCAGAACAAAAGAACTGTGCTTCCTACACACACGGGCCATATCTAGTTCAACTCTGCTTAGGAAACTGAAAAGAACAGTAGCTCCTCTTCAGTCCAATACACTGTACTTGCTGGAAACAGACGCCAGTGCTATTTGCAGTGTGTATGGCAATGGGAGCGCAATAGTGACACTTCTTACCAGAAAAAACTCTTGCTCTTAGGACCACAAAGTGCATGTGACTCAACTCCATTTAGGACTGGGAAACAAACGCTAGCTCTGCTCACAAGAAACACACTCTGCTTTTGAGAAAAGAGCACTCTTCTACTCTACTGTGCTTCCTATAGGGCCAGAACAGTGAGCTTGATCAGAACAAGAGAACTGTGCTTCCTACACACGGCCATATCTAGTTCAACTCTGCTTAGGAAACTGACAAGAACAGTAGATCCTCTTCAGTCCAATAGACGGTACATGCTGGGAACAGACGCGAGTGCTATTTGCCCTGTGTACGACAATGGGAGCGCAATAGTGACTCTTCTTACCAGAAAACAGCTCTTGCTCGTTGGACAAGAAACTGCATGGGATTCAACTCCATTTAGGACTGGGAAACAAACTAGAGCTCGCCTTACAAGATACACACTCTGCTTTTGAGAAAAGAGCACTCTTCTACTCTACTGTGTTTCCTATGTGGTCCGAACAGTGAGCTTGCTCAGAACAAAAGAACTGTGCTTCCTATCACATGGGCCATATCTAATTCAACTCTGCTTAGGAAACTGACAGGAACAGTAGCTCCTCTTCAGTCCAATACAGTGTATTTGCTGGGAACAGACGCGTGAGCTATTTGCCCTGTGTATGGCAATGGGAGCACAATAGTGACTCTTCTTACCAGAAAACAACTCTTGCTCATAGGACCACAAACTGCATGTGACTCAACTCCATTTAGGACAAGGAACCAAACGCTAGCTCACCTTCCAAGAAACACACTCTCCTTTTGTGAAAAGAGCACTCTTCTACTCTACTCTGTTTCCTATGGGGTCCGCACAGTGAGCTTGCTCAGAACAAAAGAACTGTGCTTCCTACACACAGGCCATATCTAATTCAATTCTGCTTAGGAACCTGACAAGAAAAGTAGATCCTCTTCAGTTCAATACTTTGTACATGCTGGGAACCAATGCCAGTGCTATTTGCCCTGTGTATGACAATGGGAGCACAATAGTGACTCTTCTTACCAGAAAACAACTCTTGCTCATGGGACCAGAAACTGCATGTGATTCAACTCCATTTAAGACTGGGAAACAAACGCTAGCTCGCCTTACAAGAAACACACTCTGCTTTTCAGAAAAGAGCACTCTTCTACTCTACTGTGTTTCCTATATTGTCCGAACAGTGAGCTTGCTCAGAACAAAAGAACTGTGCTTCCTACACACACGGGCCATATCTAGTTCAACTCTGCTTAGAAAACTGACAAGAACAGTAGCTGCTCTTCAGTACAATACACTGTACTTGCTGGGAACAGGCGCCAGTGCTATTTGCTCTGTGTATGGCAATGGGAGCGCAATAGTGACTCTTCTTACCAGAAAACAACTCTTGCTCATAGGACTAGAAACTGCATGGGATTCAACTCCATTTCTGACTGGGAAGCAAATAGAAGCTCGCCTTTCAAGAAACACAATCTAATTTTGAGAAAAGAGCACTCATCTACTCTACTGTGTTTCCTATGGTGTCTGCACAGTGTGCTTTCTCAGAACAAAAGAACTGTGTTTCCTACACACACGGGACATATCTATTTCAACTCCTCTTAGGAAAATGACAAGAACAGTAGCTCCTCTTCAGTCCAATACAGTGTATTTGCTGGGAACAGACACGTGTGCTATTTGCCCTGTGTATGGCAATGGGAGCGCAATAGAGACTCTTCTTACCAGAAAACAACTCTTGCTCATAGGACCACAAACTGCATGTGACTCAACTCCATTTAGGACTGGGAAACAAATGCTAGCTCGCCTTACAAGAAAAACACTCTGCTTTTGAAAAAGAGCACTCTTCTACTCTACTGTGTTTCCTATAGGCCTGAACAGAGAGCTTGCTCAGAACAAAAGAACTGTGCTTCCTACATACACGGCCATATCTAGTTCAATTCTGCTTAGGAAACTGACAAGAACAATAGATCCTTTTCAGTCCAATACACTGTACATGCTGGGAACAGACGCGAGTGCTATTTGCCCTGTGTATGACAATGGGAGCGCAATAGTGACTCTTAGTACCAGAAAACAAATCTTGCTCGTAGGACCGCAAACTGCATGTGATTCAACTCCATTTAGGACTGGGAAACAAACGCTAACTCGCCTTACAAGAAACAAACTCTGCTTTTGAGAAAAGAGCACTCTCCTACTCTACTGTGTTTCCTATGGGGTCCGAAAAGTGAGCTTGCTCAGAACAAAAGAACTGTGCTTCCTACACACATGTGCCATATCTAGATCAACCCTTCTTAGGAAACTGACAAGAACAGTAGCTCCTCTTCAGTCCAATACACTGTACTTGCTGGGAACAGACGCGAGTGCTATTTGCACTGTGTATGGCAAAGGGAGCGCAATAGTGACTTTCCTTACCAGAAAACAACTCTTGCTGGTAGGACCAAAAACTGCATGTGATTCAACTCCATTTAGGACTGGGAAACAAACGCTAGCTCGCCTTACAAGAAACACACTCTGCTTTTGAGAAAAGAGCACTCATCTACTCTACTGTTTTTCCTCTAGGGCCAGAACAGAGAGCTTGCTCAGAACAAAAGAACTGTGCTTCCTACATACACGGCCATATCTAGTTCAATTCTGCTTAGGAAACTGACAAGAACAATAGATGCTTTTCAGTCCAATACACTGTACATGCTGGGAACAGACGCGAGTGCTATTTGCCCTATGTATGACAATGGGAGCGCAATAGTGACTCTTAGTACCAGAAAACAAATCTTGCTCGTAGACCAGAAACTGCATGTGATTCAACTCCATTTAGGACTGGGAAACAAACGCTAGCTCACCTTACAAGAAACAAACTCTGCTTTTGAGAAAAGAGCACTCTCCTACTCTACTGGGTTTCCTATGGGGTCCGAACAGTGAGCTTGCTCAGAACAAAAGAACTGTGCTTCCTACACACACGTGCCATATCTAGTTCAACCCTGCTTAGGAAACTGACAAGAACAGTAGCTCCTCTTCTGTCCAATATACTGTACTTGCTGGGAACAGACGCGAGTGCTATTTGCACTGTGTATGGCAAAGGGAGCGCAATAGTGACTTTCCTTACCAGAAACAACTCTTGCTGGTAGGACCAAAAACTGCATGTGATTCAACTCCATTTGGACTGGGAAACAAACGCTAGCTCGCCTTACAAGAAACACACTCTGCTTTTGAGAAAAGAGCACTCTTCTACTCTACTGTGTTTCCTCTAGGGCCAGAACAGAGAGCTTGCTCAGAACAAAAGAACTGTGCTTTCTACATACAAGGCCATATCTAGTTCAATTCTGCTTAGGAAACTGACAAGAACAATAGATCCTTTTCAGTCCAATACACTGTACATGCTGGGAACAGACGCGAGTGCTATTTGCACTATGTAAGGCAATGGGAGCGCAATAGTGACTGCCTTACAAGAAAACAATTCTTGCTCGTAGGACCAGAAACTGCATGTGATTCAACTCCATTTAGGACTGGGAAACAAACGCTAGCTCGCCTTACAAGAAACACACTCTGCTTTTGAGAAAAGAGCACTCTTCTACTCTACTGTGTTTCCTATGGGGTCCGAACAGTGAGCTTGCTGAGAACAAAAGAGCTGTGCTTCCTACACACACGGCCATATCTAGTTCAATTCTGCTTAGGAAACTGACAAGAACAGTAGATTCTCTTCAGTCCAATACACTGTAATGCTGGGAACAGACGCCAGTGCTATTTGCCCTGTGTATGACAATGGGAGCGCAATATTGACTCTTCTTACCAGAAAACAACTCTGACTCGTAGGACCAGAAACTGCTTGTGATTCAACTCCATTTAGGACTGGGAAACAAACGCTAGCTCGCCTTACAAGAAACACACTGTGCTTTTGAGAAAAGAGCACTCATCTACTCTACTGTGTTTCCTATGGTGTCTGCACAGTGTGGTTTCTCAGAACAAAAGAACTGTGTTTCCTACACACACGGGACATATCTAGTTCAACTCCTCTTAGGAAAATGACAAGAACAGTAGCTCCTCTTCAGTCCAATACACTGTACTTGCTGGGAACAGACGCGAGTGCTATTTGCACTGTGTATGGTAAAAGGAGCACAATAGTGATTTTCCTTACTAGAAAACAACTCTTGCTGGTAGGACCAAAAACTGCATGTGATTCAACTCCATTTTGGACTGGGAAACAAACGCTAGCTCGCCTTACAAGAAACACACATTGCTTTTGAGAAAAGAGCACTCTTCTACACTACTGTGTTTCCTATGGTGTTCGAACAGTGAGCTTGCTCAGAACAAAAGAACTGTGCTTCCTACACACACGGGCCATATCTAGTTCAACTCTGCTTAGAAAACTGACAAGAACAGTAGCTCCTCTTCAGTCCAATACACTGTCCTTGCTGGGAACATACGCGAGTGCTATTTGCACTGTGTATGGCAATGAGAGCACAATAATGACATTCCTTACCAGAAAACAACTCTTGCTCATAGGAACAAAAACTGCATGTGAATCAACTCCATTTAGAACTGGGAAATAAATGCTAGCTTGCCTTACAAGAAACACACTCTGCTTTTGAGAAAAGAGCACTCTTCTACTCTACTGTGTTTCCTATAGGGCCAGAAGAGTAAGCTTGCACAGAACAAAAGAAGTGTGCTTCCTACACACACGGCCATATCTAGTTCAGTTCAGCTTCGGAAACTGACAAGAACAGTATGCCCTCTTCAGTCAAATACACTGCACATGCTGGGAACAGACACCAGTGCTATTTGCCCTGTGTATGACAATGGGAGCACAATAGTGACTCTTCTTACCAGAAAACAACTCTTGCTCGTAGGACCAGAAACTGCATGTGACTCAACTCCATTTAGGACTGGGAAAGAAACCTAGCTCGCCTTACAAGAAACACACTCTGCTTTTGAGAAAACAGCACTCTTCTACTCTACTGTGTTTCCTATATGGCCAGAACAGTGAACTTGCTCAGAACAAAAGAACTGTGCTTCCTACACACAGGGGCCATATCTAGTTCAACTCTGCTTAGGAAACTGACAAGAACAGTAGCTCCTCTTCAGTCCAATAGTCTGTACATGCAGGGAACAGACGCGAGTGCTATTTGCACTGAGTATGGCAATGAGAGCACAATAGTGACTGTTCTTACAAGAAAAAAACTCTTGCTCGTAGGAACAGAAACTGCACGGGATTCAATTCCATTTCTGACTGGGAAACAAACACTAGCTTGCCTTTCAATAAACACACTCTGCTTTTGAGAAAAAAGCACTCTTCTACTCTACTATGTTTCCTATGGGGTCCGAACAGTGAGCTTGCTCAGAACAAAAGAACTGTGCTTTCTACACACATGGCCATATCTAGTTCAATTCTACTTAGGAACCTGACAAGAACAGTAGATCCTCTTCAGTCCAATACACTGTACTTGCTGGGAACCAAGGCCAGTGCTATTTGCCCTGTGTATGACAATGGGAGCGCAATAGTGACTTTCCTTACCAGAAACAACTCTTGCTGGTAGGACCAAAAACTGCATGTGATTCAACTCCATTTAGGACTGGGAAACAAACGCTAGCTCGCCTTACAAGAAACACACTCTGCTTTTGAGAAAAGAGCACTCTTCTACTCTACTGTGTTTCCTCTAGGGCCAGAACAGAGAGCTTGCTCAGAACAAAAGAACTGTGCTTTCTACATACAAGGCCATATCTAGTTCAATTCTGCTTAGGAAACTGACAAGAACAATAGATCCTTTTCAGTCCAATACACTGTACATGCTGGGAACAGACGCGAGTGCTATTTGCACTATGTAAGGCAATGGGAGCGCAATAGTGACTGCCTTACAAGAAAACAATTCTTGCTCGTAGGACCAGAAACTGCATGTGATTCAACTCCATTTAGGACTGGGAAACAAACGCTAGCTCGCCTTACAAGAAACACACTCTGCTTTTGAGAAAAGAGCACTCTTCTACTCCACTGTGTTTCCTATGGGGTCCGAACAGTGAGCTTGCTGAGAACAAAAGAGCTGTGCTTCCTACACACACGGCCATATCTAGTTCAATTCTGCTTAGGAAACTGACAAGAACAGTAGATTCTCTTCAGTCCAATACACTGTACATGCTGGGAACAGACGCCAGTGCTATTTGCCCTGTGTATGACAATGGGAGCGCAATATTGACCCTTCTTACCAGAAAACAACTCTGGCTCGTAGGAGCAGAAACTGCTTGTGATTCAACTCCATTTAGGACTGGGAAACAAATGCTAGCTCGCCTTACAAGAAACACACTCTGCTTTTGAGAAAAGAGCACTCATCTACTCTACTGTGTTTCCTATGGTGTCTGCACAGTGTGGTTTCTCAGAACAAAAGAACTGTGTTTCCTACACACACGGGACATATCTAGTTCAACTCCTCTTAGGAAAATGACAAGAACAGTAGCTCCTCTTCAGTCCAATACACTGTACTTGCTGGGAACAGACACGAGTGCTATTTGCACTGTGTATGGCAAAAGGAGCACAATAGTGATTTTCCTTACTAGAAAACAACTCTTGCTGGTAGGACCAAAAACTGCATGTGATTCAACTCCATTTTGGACTGGGAAACAAACGCTAGCTCGCCTTACAAGAAACACACATTGCTTTTGAGAAAAGAGCACTCTTCTACACTACTGTGTTTCCTATGGTGTTCGAACAGTGAGCTTGCTCAGAACAAAAGAACTGTGCTTCCTACACACGGGCCATATCTAGTTCAACTCTGCTTAGAAAACTGACAAGAACAGTAGCTCCTCTTCAGTCCAATACACTGTCCTTGCTGGGAACATACGCGAGTGCTATTTGCACTGTGTATGGCAATGAGAGCACAATAATGACATTCCTTACCAGAAAACAACTCTTGCTCATAGGAACAAAAACTGCATGTGATTCAACTCCATTTAGAACTGGGAAATAAATGCTAGCTTGCCTTAGAAGAAACACACTCTGCTTTTGAGAAAAGAGTACTCTTCTACTCTACTGTGTTTACTATAGGGCCAGAACAGTAAGCTTGCACAGAACAAAAGAAGTGTGCTTCCTACACACACGGCCATATCTAGTTCAGTTCAGCTTAGGAAACTGACAAGAACAGTATGCCCTCTTCAGTCAAATACACTGCACATGCTGGGAACAGACACCAGTGCTATTTGCCCTGTGTATGTCAATGGGAGCGCAATAGTGCCTCTTCTTACCAGAAAACAACTCTTGCTCGTAGGACCAGAAACTGCATGTGACTCAACTCCATTTAGGACTGGGAAAGAAACCTAGCTCGCCTTACAAGAAACACACTCTGCTTTTGAGAAAAGAGCACTCTTCTACTCTACTGTGTTTCCTATATGGCCAGAACAGTGAACTTGCTCAGAACAAAAGAACTGTGCTTCCTACACACAGGGGCCATATCTAGTTCAACTCTGCTTAGGAAACTGACAAGAACAGTAGCTCCTCTTCAGTCCAATAGTCTGTACATGCAGGGAACAGACGCGAGTGCTATTTGCACTGAGTATGGCAATGAGAGCACAATAGTGACTGTTCTTACAAGAAAAAAACTCTTGCTCGTAGGAACAGAAACTGCACGGGATTCAATTCCATTTCTGACTGGGAAACAAACACTAGCTTGCCTTTCAATAAACACACTCTGCTTTTGAGAAAAAAGCACTCTTCTACTCTACTATGTTTCCTATGGGGTCCGAACAGTGAGCTTGCTCAGAACAAAAGAACTGTGCTTTCTACACACATGGCCATATCTAGTTCAATTCTACTTAGGAACCAAGGCCAGTGCTATTTGCCCTGTGTATGACAATGGGAGCGCAATAGTGACTTTCCTTAGCAGAAAACAACTCTTGCTTGTAGGACCAGAAACTGCATGTGATTCAACTCCATATAGGACTGGGAAAAAAACGCTAGCTGGCCTTACAAGAAACACACCCTGCTTTTGATTAAAGAGCACTCTTCTACTCTACTGTGTTTCCTATAGGGCCAGAACAGAGAGCTTGCTCAGAACAAAAGAACTGTGCTTCCTACATACAGGGACATATCTAGTTCAATTCTGCTTAGGAAACTGACAAGAACAATAGATCCTTTTCAGTCCAATACACTGTACATGCTGGTATCAGACGCGAGTGCTATTTGCCCTGTGTATGGCAATGGGAGCGCAATAGTGACTTTCCTTACCAGAAAACAACTCTTGCTGGTAGGACCAAAAACTGCATGTGATTCAACTCCATTTTGGACTGGGAAACAAACGCTAGCTCACCTTACATGAAAAACACTCTGCTTTTGAAAAAGAGCACTCTTCTTCTCTACTGCGTTTCTTTAGGGCCTGAACAGAGAGCTTGCTCAGAACAAAAGAACTGTGCTTCCTACATACACGGCCATATCTAGTTCAATTCTGCTTAGGAAACTGACAAGAACAATAGATCCTTTTAAGTCCAATACACTGTACATACTGGGAACAGACGCCAGTGCTTTTTGTACTGTGTATGGCAATGGGAGCCCAATAGTGACTCTTCTTACGAGAAAACTTCTCTTGCTCGTAGGACCAGAAACTGCATGTGATTCAACTGCATTTAGGACTGGGAAACAAACGCTAGCTAGCCTTACATGAAACACACTCTGCTTTTGAGAAAAGAGCACTCTTCTACTCTACTGTGTTTCCTGTAGGGCCAGAAAAGTGAGCTTGCTCAGAACAAAAGAACTGAGCTTCCTACACACATGGGCCATATCTAGTTCAATTCTTCTTAGGAAACTGACAAGAACAGTGGAACCTCTTCAGTCCAATACACTGTACATGCTGGGAACAGACTCCAGTGCTATTTGCCCTGTGTGGCAATGGGAGCACAATAGTGACTTTCCTTACCAGAAATAAACTCTTGCTCGTAGGACCAGAAACTGCATGTGATTCAACTCCATTTAGGACTGGGAAACAAACGCTAGCTTGCCGTACAAGAAACACACTCTGCTTTTGAGAACAGAGCACTCTTTTACTCTACTATGTTTCCTATAGGGTCCGAACAGTGAGCTTGCTCTGAACAAAAGAACTGTGCTTCCTACACACGGCCATATCTAGTTCAATTCTGCTTAGGAACCTGACAAGAACAGTAGATCGTCTTCAGTCCAATACACCGTACTTGCTGGGAACAGACGCCAGTGCTATTTGTCCCGTGTATGGCAATGGCAGCGCAATAGTGACTATTCTTACCATAAAACAACTCTTGCTCGTAGGATTAGAAACTGCATGTGATTCAACTCCATTTTGGACTGGGAAACAAACTCTAGCTCGCCTTTCAAGAAACACACTCTGCTTTTGAGAAAATAGCACTCTTCTACTCTACTGTGTTTCCTAGAGGGCCAGAACAGAGAGATTGCTCAGAACAAAAGAACTGTGCTTCCTACATACAGGGCCATATCTAGTTCAATTCTGCTTAGGAAACTGACAAGAAAATAGATCCTCTTCAGTCCAATACACTGTAGTTGCTGGGAACAGACGCCAGTGCGATTTGTCCTGTGTATGGCAATGGCAGCACAATAGTGAATCTTCTTACCATTAAACAACTCTTGCTCGTAGAACCAGAAACTGCTTGTGATTCCACTCCATTTAGGACTGGGAAACAAACGCTAGCTAGCCTTACAAGAAACACACTCTGCTTTTGAGAAAAGAGAACTCTTCTACTCTACGGTGTTTCCTATGGGGTCCAAACAGTGAGCTTGCTCAGAACAAAAGAACTGTGCTTCCTACACACATGGACCATATCTAGTTCAACTCTGCTTAGGAAACTGACAAGAACAGTAGCTCCTTTTCAGTCCAATACACTGTACTTACTGGGAACAGACGCTAGTGCTATTTGCACTGTGTATGGCATTTGGAGCGCAATAGTGACTCTTCTTACCAGAAAACAACTCATGCTCGTAGGACCAAAAACTGTCTGTGACTCAACTCCATTTAGGACTGGGAAACAAATGCTAGCTCGCCTTACACAAACACACTCTGCTTCTGAGAAAAGAGCACTCTTCTACTCTACTGTGTTTCCTACGGGGTCCAAAGAGTGAGCTTGCTCAGAACAAAAGAACTGTGCTTCCTACACACATCGACCATATCTAGTTCAACTCTGCTTAGGAAACTGACAAGAACTGTAGCTCCTCTTCAGTCCAATACACTGTACTTGCGGGGAAGAGACGCGAGTGCTATTTGCACTGTGTATGGCAATTGGAGCACAATAGTGACTCGTCTTACCAGAAAACAACTCTTGCTCGTAGGTAAAAAAACTGCATGTGACACAATTCCATTTAGTTCTAGGAAACAAACGCTAGCAGGCCTTACAAGAAACACACTCTGCTTTAGAGAAAAGAGCACTCTTCTACTCTACTGTGTTTCCTATGGGGTCCGAACAATGAGCTTTCTCAGAACAAAAGAACTGTGCTTCCTACACACACAGCCATATCTAGTTCAATTCTGCTTAGGAACCTGACAAGAACAGTAGCTCCTTTTCACTCCAATACACTGTACTGCTGGGAACAGACACCAGTGCTATTTGTCCTGTGTATGGCAATGGCAGCGCAATAGTGACTATTCTTATCATAAAACAACTCTTGCTCCTAGGACCTGAAACTGCATGTGATTCAACTCCGTTTAGGACTGGGAAACAAATGCTAGCTCGCCTTACATGAAACACTCTCTGCTTTTGAGAAAAGAGCACTCTTCTACTCTACTGTGTTTCCTAAGGGGTCCAAACAGTGAGCATGCTCAGAACAAAGAACTGTGCTTCCTACACACATGGACCATATCTATTTCAACTCTGCTTAGGAAACTGACAAGAACAGTAGCTCCTCTTCAGTCCAATACACTGTACTTGTGGGGAAGAGACGCGAGTGCTATTTGCACTGTGTATGGCAATTGGAACACAATAGTGACTCGTCTTACCAGAAAACAACTCTTGCTCGTAGGACAAAAAACTGCATGTGACTCAACTCCATTTAGGTCTGGGAAACAAACACTAACTCGCTTTACAAGAAACACACTCTGCTTTAGAGAAAAGAGCACTCTTCTACTCTACTGTGTTTCCTATGGGGTCCGAAAAATGAGCTTTCTCAGAACAAAAGAACTGTGCTTCCTACACACACGGGCCATATCTAGTTCAACTCTGCTTACGAAACAGACAAGAACAATAGCACCTATTCAGTCCAATACACTGTACTTGCTGGGAACAGACGCGAGTGCTATTTGCACTGTGTATGGCAATGGGTGCGCAATGTGACTTTCCTTACCAGAAAACAACTCTTGTTCGTAGGACCAGAAACTGCATGTGATTCAACTCCATTTAGGACTAGGAAACAAACGCTAGCTCGCCTTACAAGAAACACACTCTGCTTTAGAGAAAAGAGCACTCATCTACTCTACTGTGTTTCCTATAGGGCCAGAACAGTGAGCTTGCTCAGAACATAAGAACTGTTCTTCCTACAAACACGGGCCATATCTAGCTCAACTCAGCTTAAGAAACTGACAAGAACAGTAGCTCCTCTTCAGTCCGATACACTGTACTTGCTGGGAACAGATGCGAGTGCTATTTGCACTGTATATGGCAATGAGAGCGCAATAGTGACTTTCCTTACCAGAAAACAACTTTTGCTCGTAGGAACACAAACTGCATGTGATTCAACTCCATTTAGGACTGGGAAACAAATGCTAACTCGCCTTACAAGAAACACTCTCTGCTTTTTAGAAAAGAGCACTCTTCTACTCTACTGTGTTTCCTATTGGGTCCAAACAGTGAGCTTGCTCAGAACAAAAGAACTGTGCATCCTACACACATGGACCATATCTAGTTCAACTCTGCTTAGTAAACTGACAAGAACAGTAGCTCCTCTTCAGTCCAATACACTGTACTTCTGGGAAGAGACGCCAGTGCTTTTGCACTGTGTTTGGCAATGAGAGCGCAATAGTGACTTTCCTTACCAGAAAACAACTCTTGCTCGTAGGAACACAAACTGCATGTGATTCAACGCGACTTAGGACTGGGAAACAAATGCTAGCTCGCCTTACAAGAAACACTCTCTGCTTTTTAGAAAAGAGCACTCTTCTACTCTACTGTGTTTCCTATTGGGTCCAAAAAGTGAGCTTGCTCAGAACAAAAGAACTGTGCTTCCTACACACATGGACCATATCTAGTTCAACTCTGGTTAGGAAACTGACAAGAACAGTAGCTCCTATTCAGTCCAATACACAGTACATGCCTGGAACAGACGCGAGTGCTGTTTGCACTGTGTATGGCATTTGGAGCACAATAGTGACTCGACTTACCAGAAAACAACTCTTGCTCGTAGGACAAAAAACTGCATGTGACTCAACTCCATTTAGGACTGGGAAACAAACTCTAGCTCGCCTTACAAGAAACACACTCTGCTTTTGAGAAAAGAGCAGTATTCTACTCTAATGTGTTTCCTATAGGGCCAGAACATTGAGCTTGCTCAGAACAAAAGAACTGTGCTTCCTACACACACGGGCAATATCTAGTTCAACTCTGCTTAGGAAACTGAGAAGAACAGTAGCTCCTCTTCAGTCCAATACACTGTACTCTCTGGGAACAGATGCCAGTGCTATTTGCACTGTGTATGGCAATGGGAGCGCAATAGTAACTTTCCTTACCAGAAAACAACTCTTGCTCATAGGACCAGAAACTGCATGTGATTCAACTCCATTTAGGACTGGGAAACAAACGCTAGCTCGCCTTACAAGAAACACACTCTGCTTTAGAGAAAAGAGCACTCTTCTACTCTACTGTGTTTCCTATGGGGTCCAAAGAGAGAGCTTGCTCAGAACAAAAGAACTGTGCTTCCTACACACACGGACCATTTGTAGTTCAACTCTGCTTAGGAAACTGACAAGAACAGTAGCTCCTCTTCATTCCAATACACTCTTCTTGCTGGGAACAGACGCGAGTGCTATTTGCACTGTGTATGGCAATAAGAGCGCAATAGTGACTTTCCTTACCAGAAAACAACTCTTGCTCATAGGACAAAAAACTGCATGTGACTCAACTCCATTTAGGACTGGGAAACAAACTCTAGCTCGCCTTACAAGAAACACACTCTGCTTTTGAGAAAAGAGCAGTATTCTACTCTAATGTGTTTCCTATGGGGTCCAAACAGTGAGCTTGCTCAGAAAAAAAGAACTGTGCTTCCTACACACATGGACCATATCTAGTTCAACTCTGCTTAGGAAACTGACAAGAACAGTAGCTCCTATTCAGTCCAATACACTGTACATGGTGGGAACAAATGCGAGTGCTATTTGCACTGTGTATGGCATTTGGAGCGCAATAGTGACTCTTCTTACCAGAAAAAACCTCTTGCTCGTAGGACCAAAAACTGTCTGTGACTCAACTCCATTTAGGACTGGGAAACAAACGCGAGCTCGCCTTACAAGAAACACACTCTGCTTTAGAGAAAAGAGCACTCTTCTACTCTACTGTGTTTCCTATAGGGCCAGAACAGTGAGCTTGCTCAGAACAAAAGAACTGTGCTTCCTACACACATGGACCATATCTAGTTCAACTCTGCTTAGTAAACTGACAAGAACAGTAGCTCCTCTTCAGTCCAATACACTGTACTTCTGGGAAGAGACGCCAGTGCTTTTGCACTGTGTATGGCAATGAGAGCGCAAAAGTGACTTTCCTTACCAGAAAACAACTCTTGCTCGTAGGAACACAAACTGCATGTGATTCAACGCGACTTAGGACTGGGAAACAAATGCTAGCTCGCCTTACAAGAAACACTCTCTGCTTTTTAGAAAAGAGCACTCTTCTACTCTACTGTGTTTCCTATTGGGTCCAAAAAGTGAGCATGCTCAGAACAAAAGAACTGTGCTTCCTACACACATGGACCATATCTAGTTCAACTCTGCTTAGGAAACTGACAAGAACAGTAGCTCCTATTCAGTCCAATACACAGTACATGCCTGGAACAGACGCGAGTGCTGTTTGCACTGTGTATGGCATTTGGAGCACAATAGTGACTCTTCTTACCAGAAAACAACTCTTGCTCGTAGTACCAGAAACTGCATGGGATTCAAGTCCATTTAGGACTGCGAAACAAACGCTAGCTCGCCTTACAAGAAACATACTCTGCTTTAGAGAAAAGAGCACTCTTCTACTCTACTGTGTTTCCTGTGGTGTCCAAACAGTGAGCTTGTTCAGAACAAAAGAACTGTGCTTCCTACACACACGGGCCATATCTAGTTCAACTCTGCTTACGAAACAGACAAGAACAATAGCACCTATTCAGTCCAATACACTGTACTTGCTGGGAACAGACGCGAGTGCTATTTGCACTGTGTATGGCAATGGGTGCGCAATGTGACTTTCCTTACCAGAAAACAACTCTTGTTCGTAGGACCAGAAACTGCATGTGATTCAACTCCATTTAGGACTAGGAAACAAACGCTAGCTCGCCTTACAAGAAACACACTCTGCTTTAGAGAAAAGAGCACTCATCTACTCTACTGTGTTTCCTATAGGGCCAGAACAGTGAGCTTGCTCAGAACATAAGAACTGTTCTTCCTACAAACACGGGCCATATCTAGCTCAACTCTGCTTAAGAAACTGACAAGAACAGTAGCTCCTCTTCAGTCCGATACACTGTACTTGCTGGGAACAGATGCGAGTGCTATTTGCACTGTATATGGCAATGAGAGCGCAATAGTGACTTTCCTTACCAGAAAACAACTTTTGCTCATAGGAACACAAACTGCATGTGATTCAACTCCATTTAGGACTGGGAAACAAATGCTAACTCGCCTTACAAGAAACACTCTCTGCTTTTTAGAAAAGAGCACTCTTCTACTCTACTGTGTTTCCTATTGGGTCCAAACAGTGAGCTTGCTCAGAACAAAAGAACTGTGCATCCTACACACATGGACCATATCTAGTTCAACTCTGCTTAGTAAACTGACAAGAACAGTAGCTCCTCTTCAGTCCAATACACTGTACTTCTGGGAAGAGACGCCAGTGCTTTTGCACTGTGTATGGCAATGAGAGCGCAATAGTGACTTTCCTTACCAGAAAACAACTCTTGCTCGTAGGAACACAAACTGCATGTGATTCAACGCGACTTAGGACTGGGAAACAAATGCTAGCTCGCCTTACAAGAAACACACTCTGCTTTTGAGAAAAGAGCACTCTTGTACTCTACTGTGTTTCCTATTGGGTCCAAAAAGTGAGCTTGCTCAGAACAAAAGAACTGTGCTTCCTACACACATGGACCATATCTAGTTCAACTCTGGTTAGGAAACTGACAAGAACAGTAGCTCCTATTCAGTCCAATACACAGTACATGCCTGGAACAGACGCGAGTGCTGTTTGCACTGTGTATGGCATTTGGAGCACAATAGTGACTCGACTTACCAGAAAACAACTCTTGCTCGTAGGACAAAAAACTGCATGTGACTCAACTCCATTTAGGACTGGGAAACAAACTCTAGCTCGCCTTACAAGAAACACACTCTGCTTTTGAGAAAAGAGCAGTATTCTACTCTAATGTGTTTCCTATAGGGCCAGAACATTGAGCTTGCTCAGAACAAAAGAACTGTGCTTCCTACACACACGGGCAATATCTAGTTCAACTCTGCTTAGGAAACTGAGAAGAACAGTAGCTCCTCTTCAGTCCAATACACTGTACTCTCTGGGAACAGATGCCAGTGCTATTTGCACTGTGTATGGCAATGGGAGCGCAATAGTAACTTTCCTTACCAGAAAACAACTCTTGCTCATAGGACCAGAAACTGCATGTGATTCAACTCCATTTAGGACTGGGAAACAAACGCTAGCTCGCCTTACAAGAAACACACTCTGCTTTAGAGAAAAGAGCACTCTTCTACTCTACTGTGTTTCCTATGGGGTCCAAAGAGAGAGCTTGCTCAGAACAAAAGAACTGTGCTTCCTACACACACGGACCATTTGTAGTTCAACTCTGCTTAGGAAACTGACAAGAACAGTAGCTCCTCTTCATTCCAATACACTCTTCTTGCTGGGAACAGACGCGAGTGCTATTTGCACTGTGTATGGCAATAAGAGCGCAATAGTGACTTTCCTTACCAGAAAACAACTCTTGCTCATAGGACAAAAAACTGCATGTGACTCAACTCCATTTAGGACTGGGAAACAAACTCTAGCTCGCCTTACAAGAAACACACTCTGCTTTTGAGAAAAGAGCAGTATTCTACTCTAATGTGTTTCCTATGGGGTCCAAACAGTGAGCTTGCTCAGAAAAAAAGAACTGTGCTTCCTACACACATGGACCATATCTAGTTCAACTCTGCTTAGGAAACTGACAAGAACAGTAGCTCCTATTCAGTCCAATACACTGTACATGGTGGGAACAAATGCGAGTGCTATTTGCACTGTGTATGGCATTTGGAGCGCAATAGTGACTCTTCTTACCAGAAAAAACCTCTTGCTCGTAGGACCAAAAACTGTCTGTGACTCAACTCCATTTAGGACTGGGAAACAAACGCGAGCTCGCCTTACAAGAAACACACTCTGCTTTAGAGAAAAGAGCACTCTTCTACTCTACTGTGTTTCCTATAGGGCCAGAACAGTGAGCTTGCTCAGAACAAAAGAACTGTGCTTCCTACACACATGGACCATATCTAGTTCAACTCTGCTTAGTAAACTGACAAGAACAGTAGCTCCTCTTCAGTCCAATACACTGTACTTCTGGGAAGAGACGCCAGTGCTTTTGCACTGTGTATGGCAATGAGAGCGCAATAGTGACTTTCCTTACCAGAAAACAACTCTTGCTCGTAGGAACACAAACTGCATGTGATTCAACGCGACTTAGGACTGGGAAACAAATGCTAGCTCGCCTTACAAGAAACACTCTCTGCTTTTTAGAAAAGAGCACTCTTCTACTCTACTGTGTTTCCTATTGGGTCCAAAAAGTGAGCATGCTCAGAACAAAAGAACTGTGCTTCCTACACACATGGACCATATCTAGTTCAACTCTGCTTAGGAAACTGACAAGAACAGTAGCTCCTATTCAGTCCAATACACAGTACATGCCTGGAACAGACGCGAGTGCTGTTTGCACTGTGTATGGCATTTGGAGCACAATAGTGACTCTTCTTACCAGAAAACAACTCTTGCTCGTAGTACCAGAAACTGCATGGGATTCAAGTCCATTTAGGACTGCGAAACAAACGCTAGCTCGCCTTACAAGAAACATACTCTGCTTTAGAGAAAAGAGCACTCTTCTACTCTACTGTGTTTCCTGTGGTGTCCAAACAGTGAGCTTGTTCAGAACAAAAGAACTGTGCTTCCTACACACACGGGCCATATCTAGTTCAACTCTGCTTACGAAACAGACAAGAACAATAGCACCTATTCAGTCCAATACACTGTACTTGCTGGGAACAGACGCGAGTGCTATTTATAGCACTGTGTATGGCAATGGGTGCGCAATGTGACTTTCCTTACCAGAAAACAACTCTTGTTCGTAGGACCAGAAACTGCATGTGATTCAACTCCATTTAGGACTAGGAAACAAACGCTAGCTCGCCTTACAAGAAACACACTCTGCTTTAGAGAAAAGAGCACTCATCTACTCTACTGTGTTTCCTATAGGGCCAGAACAGTGAGCTTGCTCAGAACATAAGAACTGTTCTTCCTACAAACACGGGCGATATCTAGCTCAACTCTGCTTAAGAAACTGACAAGAACAGTAGCTCCTCTTCAGTCCGATACACTGTACTTGCTGGGAACAGATGCGAGTGCTATTTGCACTGTATATGGCAATGAGAGCGCAATAGTGACTTTCCTTACCAGAAAACAACTTTTGCTCATAGGAACACAAACTGCATGTGATTCAACTCCATTTAGGACTGGGAAACAAATGCTAACTCGCCTTACAAGAAACACTCTCTGCTTTTTAGAAAAGAGCACTCTTCTACTCTACTGTGTTTCCTATTGGGTCCAAACAGTGAGCTTGCTCAGAACAAAAGAACTGTGCATCCTACACACATGGACCATATCTAGTTCAACTCTGCTTAGTAAACTGACAAGAACAGTAGCTCCTCTTCAGTCCAATACACTGTACTTCTGGGAAGAGACGCCAGTGCTTTTGCACTGTGTATGGCAATGAGAGCGCAAAAGTGACTTTCCTTACCAGAAAACAACTCTTGCTCGTAGGAACACAAACTGCATGTGATTCAACGCGACTTAGGACTGGGAAACAAATGCTAGCTCGCCTTACAAGAAACACTCTCTGCTTTTTAGAAAAGAGCACTCTTCTACTCTACTGTGTTTCCTATTGGGTCCAAAAAGTGAGCTTGCTCAGAACAAAAGAACTGTGCTTCCTACACACATGGACCATATCTAGTTCAACTCTGGTTAGGAAACTGACAAGAACAGTAGCTCCTATTCAGTCCAATACACAGTACATGCCGGGAACAGACGCGAGTGCTGTTTGCACTGTGTATGGCATTTGGAGCACAATAGTGACTCTTCTTACCAGAAAACAACTCTTGCTCGTAGTACCAGAAACTGAATGGGATTCAAGTCCATTTAGGACTGCGAAACAAACGCTAGCTCGCCTTACAAGAAACACACTCTGCTTTAGAGAAAAGAGCACTCTTCTACTCTATTGTGTTTCCTATGGTGTCCAAACAGTTAGCTTGTTCAGAACAAAAGAACTGTGCTTCCTACACACACGGGCCATATCTAGTTCAACTCTGCTTATGAAACAGACAAGAACAATAGAACCTATTCAGTCCAATACACTGTACTTGCTGGGAACAGACGCGAGTGCTATTTTCACTGTGTATGGCAATGAGAGCGCAATAGTGACTTTCCTTAACAGAAAACAACTCTTGTTCGTAGGACCAGAAACTGCATGTGATTCAACTCCATTTAGGACTAGGAAACAAACGCTAGCTCGCCTTACAAGAAACACACTCTGCTTTAGAGAAAAGAGCACTCATCTACTCTACTGTGTTTCCTATAGGGCCAGAACAGTGAGCTTGCTCAGAACATAAGAACTGTTCTTCCTACACACACGGGCCATATCTAGCTCAACTCTGCTTAAGAAACTGACAAGAACAGTAGCTCCTCTTCAGTCCGATACACTGTACTTGCTGGGAACAGACGCGAGTGCTATTTGCACTGTATATGGCAATGAGAGCACAATAGTGACTCGACTTACCAGAAAACAACTCTTGCTCGTAGGACAAAAAACTGCATGTGACTCAACTCCATTTAGGACTGGGAAACAAACTCTAGCTCGCCTTACAAGAAACACACTCTGCTTTTGAGAAAAGAGCAGTATTCTACTCTAATGTGTTTCCTATAGGGCCAGAACATTGAGCTTGCTCAGAACAAAAGAACTGTGCTTCCTACACACACGGGCAATATCTAGTTCAACTCTGCTTAGGAAACTGAGAAGAACAGTAGCTCCTCTTCAGTCCAATACACTGTACTCTCTGGGAACAGATGCCAGTGCTATTTGCACTGTGTATGGCAATGGGAGCGCAATAGTAACTTTCCGTACCAGAAAAAAACTCTTGCTCATAGGACCAGAAACTGCATGTGATTCAACTCCATTTAGGACTGGGAAACAAATGCTAGCTCGCCTTACAAGAAACACACTCTGCTTTAGAGAAAAGAGCACTCTTCTACTCTACTGTGTTTCCTATGGGGTCCAAAGAGAGAGCTTGCTCAGAACAAAAGAACTGTGCTTCCTACACACACGGACCATATGTAGTTCAACTCTGCTTAGGAAACTGACAAGAACAGTTGCTCCTCTTCATTCCAATACACTGTTCTTGCTGGGAACAGACACGAGTGCTATTTGCACTGTGTATGGCAATGTGAGCGCAATAGTGACTTTCCTTACCAGAAAACATCTCTTGCTCGTAGGACAAAAAACTGCATGTGACTCAACTCCATTTAGGACTGGGAAACAAACTCTAGCTCACCTTACAAGAAACACACTCTGCTTTTGAGAAAAGAGCAGTATTCTACTCTAATGTGTTTCCTATGGGGTCCAAACAGTGAGCTTGCTCAGAACAAAAGAACTGTGATTCCTACACACATGGACCATATCTAGTTCAACTCTGCTTAGGAAACTGACAAGAACAGTAGCTCCTATTCAGTCCAATACACTGTACATGGTGGGAACAGATGCGAGTGCTATTTGCACTGTGTATGGCATTTGGAGCGCAATAGTGACTCTTCTTACCAGAAAAAAACTCTTGTTCGTAGGACCAAAAACTGTCTGTGACTCAACTCCATTTAGGACTGGGAAACAAACGCGAGCTCGCCTTACAAGAAACACACTCTGCTTTAGAGAAAAGAGCACTCTTCTACTCTACTGTGTTTCCTGTAGGGCCAGAACAGTGAGCTTGCTCAGAACAAAAGAACTGTGCTTCCTACACACATGGACCATATCTAGTTCAACTCTGCTTAGGAAACTGACAAGAACAGTAGCTCCTATTCAGTCCAATACACTGTACATGAAGGGAACAGACGCGAGTGCCATTTGCACTGTGTGTGGCATTTGGAGCACAATAGTGACTCTTCTTACGAGAAAACAACTCTTGCTCTTAGGACCAAAAACTGCATGTGACTCAAATCCATTTAGGACTGGGAAACAAACGCGAGCTCGCCTTACAAGAAACACACTCTGCTTTAGAGAAAAGAGCACTCTTCTACTATACTGTGTTTCCTATAGGGCCAGAACAGTGAGCTTGCTCAGAACATAATAACTGTGCTTCCTACACACAAAGACCATATGTAGTTCAACTCTGCTTAGGAAACTGACAAGAACAGTAGCTCCTATTCAGTCCAATACACTGTACTTGCTGGGAAAAGACGCGAGTGCTCTTTGCCCTGTGTATGGCAGTGGGAGCGCAATAGTGACTGTCCTTACCAGAAAACAACTCTTGTTCGTAGGACTAGAAACTGCATGTGATTCAACTCCATTTAGGACTTGGAAACAAACCCTAGCTCGCCTTACAAGAAGCACTCTCTGCTTTTCAGAAATGAGCACTCTTCTACTCTACTGTGTTTTCTATGGGGTCCGAACAGTGAGCTTGCTCAGAACAAAAGAACTGTGCTTCCTACACACATGGACCATATCTAGTTCAACTCTGCTTAGGAAACTGACAAGAACAGTAGCTCCTATTCAGTCCAATACACTGTACATGCAGGGAACAGACGCGAGTGCTATTTGCACTGTGTATGGCATTTGGAGCACAATAGTGACTCTTCTTATGAGAAAACAACTCTTGTTCTTAGGACCAAAAACTGCATGTGACTCAAATCCACTTAGGACTGGGAAACAAACGCGAGCTCGCCTTACAAGAAACACACTCTGCTTTAGAGAAAAGAGCATTCTTCTACTCTACTTTGTTTCCTATGGGGTCCAAACAGTGAGCTTGCTCAGAACAAAAGAACTGTGCTTCCTACACACACGGATCATATCTAGTTAAACTCTGCTTAGGAAACTGACAAGAACAGTAGCTCCTATTCAGTCCAATACACTGTACTTGCTGGGAACAGATGCGAGTGCTATTTGCACTGTGTATGGCTTTTGGAGCACAATAGTGACTCTTCTTACCAGAAAACAACTCTTGCTCGTAGGACCAAAATCTGTCTGTGACTCAACTCCATTTAGGACTGGGAAACAAACGCGAGCTCGCCTTATAAGAAACACACTCTGCTTTAGAGAAAAGAGCACTCTTCTACTCTACTGTGTTTCCTATAGGGCCAGAACAGTGAGCTTGCTCAGAACATAATAACTGTGCTTCCTACACACAAGGACCATATGTAGTACAACTCTGCTTAGTAAACTGACAAGAACAGTAGCTCCTATTCAGTCCAATACACTGTACTTGCTGGGAAAAGACGCGAGTGCTATTTGCACTGTGTATGGCAATGTGTGCGCAATGTGACTTTCCTTACCAGAAAACAACTCTTGTTCGTAGGACCAGAAACTGCATGGGATTCAACTCCATTTAGGACTAGGAAACAAACGCTAGCTCGCCTTACAAGAAACACACTCTGCTTTAGAGAAAAGAGCACTCATTTACTCTACTGTGTTTCCTGTAGGGCCAGAACAGTGAGCTTGCTCAGAACAAAAGAACTGTTCTTCCTACACACACGGGCCATATCTAGCTCAACTCTGCTTAAGAAACTGACAAGAACAGTAGCTCCTCTTCAGTCCGATACACTGTACTTGCTGGGAACAGACGCTAGTGCTATTTGCACTGTGTATGGCAATGACAGCGCAATAGTGACTTTCCTTACCAGAAAACAACTCTTGCTCATAGGAACACAAACTGCATGTGAGTCAACTCCATTTAGGACTGGGAAACAAATGCTAGCTCGCCTTACAAGAAACACTCTCTGCTTTTTAGAAAAGTGCACTCTTCTACTCTACTGTGTTTCCTATTGGGTCCAAACAGTGAGCTTGCTCAGAACAAAAGAATTGTGCATCCTACAGACATGGACCATATCTGGTTCAACTCTGCTTAGGAAACTGACAAGAACAGTAGCTCCTATTCAGTCCAATACACTGTACATGCAGGGAACAGACACGAGTGCTATTTGCACTGTGTGTGGCATTTGGAGCACAATAGTGACTCTTCTTACCAGAAAACAACTCTTGCTCTTAGGACCAAAAACTGCATGTGACTCAAATCCATTTAGGACTGGGAAACAATCGCGAGCTCGCCTTACAAGAAACACACACTGCTTTAGGGAAAAGAGGACTCTTCTACTCTACTGTGTTTCCTATGGGGTCCAAACAGTGAGCTTGCTCAGAACAAAAGAACTGTGCTTCCTACACACACGGATCATATCTAGTTAAACTCTGCTTAGGAAACTGACAAGAACAGTAGTTCCTATTCAGTCCAATACACTGTACTTGCTGGGAGCAGATGCGAGTGCTATTTGCACTGTGTATGGCATTTGGAGCACAATACTGACTCTTCTTACCAGAAAACAACTCTTGCTCGTAGGACCAAAAACTGTCTGTGACTCAACTCCATTTAGGACTGGAAAACAAACACGTGCTCGCCTTACAAGAAACACACTCTGCTTTAGAGAAAAGAGCACTCTTCTACTCTACTGTGTTTCCTATAGGGCCAGAACAGTGAGCTTGCTCAGAACATAATAACTGTGCTTCCTACACACAAAGACCATATGTAGTTCAACTCTGCTTAGTAAACTGACAAGAACAGTAGCTCCTCTTCAGTCTAATACACTGTACTTGCTGGGAACAGACACCAGTGCTATTTGTCCTGTGTATGGCAATGGCAGCGCAATAGTGACTATTCTTACCATAAAACAACTCTTGCTCGTAGTACCAGAAACTGCATGTGATTCCACTCCATTTAGGCCTGGGAAACAAACGCTTGCTCGCCTTACAAGAAACACACTCTCCTTTTGAGAAAAGAGCACTCTTCTACTCCACTGTGTTTTCTATGGGGTCCAAACAGTGAGCTTGCTCAGAACAAAAGAACTGTGCTTCCCACACACGGGCCATATCTAGTTCAACTCTGCTTAGGAAACTGACAAGAACAGTAGATCCTCTTCAGTACAATACACTGTACTTGCTGGGAACAGACGCGAGTGCTATTTGTACTGTGTATGGCAATTGGAGCACAATAGTGACTCGTCTTACCAGATAACAACTCTTGCTCATAGGACAAAAAACTGCATGTGATTCAACTCCATTTAGGACTGGAAAACAAACTCTAGCTCACTTTACAAGAAACACACTCTGCTTTTGAGAAAAGAGCACTCTTCTACAATACTGTGTTTCCTATGGGGTCCAAACAGTGAGCTTGCTCAGAACAAAAGAACTGTGCTTCCTACACACATGGATCATATCTAGTTCAACTCTGCTTATGAAACTGACAAGAACAGTAGCTCCTATTCAGTCCAAAACACTGTACTTGCTTGGAACAGACCCGAGTGCTATTTGCACTCTGTATGGCATTTGGAGCACAATACTGACTCTTCTTACCAGAAAACAACTCTTGCTCGTAGGACCAAAAACTGCATGTGATTCAACTCCATTTAGGACTGGGAAACAAACGCAAGCTCGCCTTACAAGAAACACACTCTGCTTTAGAGAAAAGAGCACTCTTCTACTCTACTGTGTTTCCTATAGGGCCAGAACAGTGAGCTTGCTCAGAACATAATGACTGTGCTTCCTAAACACACGGGCCATATCTAGTTCAACTCTGCTTAGGAAACTGACAAGAACAGTAGCTCCTCTTCAGTCCGATACACTGTACTTGCTGGGAACCGACGCGAGTGCTATTTGCACTGTGTATGGCAAAGGGAGCGCAATAGTGACTTTCCTTACCAGAAAACAACTCTTGCTCATAGGACTAGAAACTGCATGTGATTCAACTCCATTTAGGACTGGGAAACAAATGCTAGCTCGCCCTACAAGAAACACACTCTGCTTTTTAGAAAAGAGCACTCTTCTACTCTACTGTGTTTCCTATAGGGCCAAAACAGTAAGCTTGCTCAGAATAAAAGAACTGTGCTTCCCACACACGGGCCATATCTAGTTCAACTCTTCTTAGGAAACTGACAAGTACAGTAGATCCTCTTCAGTCCAATAGACTGTACTTGCTGGGAACAGACGCCAGTGCTATTTGCACTGTGTATGGCAATTGGAGCACAATAGTGACTCGTCTTACCAGAAAACAACTCTTGCTCATAGGACAAAAAACTGCATGTGACTCAACTCCATTTAGGACTGGGAAACAAACTCTAGCTGCTTTACAAGAAGCAAACTCTGCTTTTGAGAAAAGAGCACTCTTCTACTCTACTGTGATTCCTATAGGGCCAGAACAGTGAGCTTGCTCAGAAAAAAAGAACTGTGCTTCCTACACACACGGGCCATATCTAGTTCAACTCTCATTAGGAAACTGACAAGAACAGTAGCTCCTCTTCAGTCCAATACACTGTACTTGCTGGAAAAAGACGGGAGGGCTATTTGCATTGTTTATGGCAATGGGAGTGCAATATTGACTTTCCTTACCAGAAAAAAACTCTTGCTCGTAGGACCAGAAACTGCATGTGATTCCACTCCATTTAGGAATGGGAAAAAAACGCTAGCTCGCCTTAAAAGAAACACACTCTGCTTTTGAGAAAAAAGCACTCTTCTACTCTACTGTGTTTCCTATGGTGTCCGAACAGTGAGCTTGCTCAGAACAAAAGAACTGTGCTTCCTACACACATGGATCATATCTAGTTCAACTCTGCTTATGAAACTGAGAAGAACAGTAGCTCCTATACAGTCCAATAGACTGTACTTGCTGGGAACAGACCCGAGTGTTTTTTGCACTGTTTATGGCATTCGGAGCACAATAGTGACTCTTCTTACCAGAAAAAACTCTTCCTCGTAGGACCAAAAACTGCATGTGACTCAACTCCATTTAGGAATGGGAAAAAAACGCTAGCTCGCCTTAAAAGAAACACACTCTGCTTTTGAGAAAAAAGCACTCTTCTACTCTACTGTGTTTCCTATGGGGTCCGAACAGTGAGCTTGCTCAGAACAAAAAAACTGTGCTTCCTACACACACGGCCATATCTAGTTCAAGTCTGCTTAGGAACCTGACAAGAACAGTAGAACCTCTTCAGCCCAATACAATGTACTTGCTGCAAACAGATGCCAGTGCTATTTGTCCTGTGTATGGCAATGGCAGCGCAATTGTGACTCTTCTTACCAGAAAACAACTCTTGCTCGTAGTACCAGAAACTGCATGGGATTCAACTCCATTTAGGACTGGGACACAAACGCTAGCTCGCCTTACAAGAAACACACTCTGCTTTAGAGAAAAGAGCACTCTTCTACTCTACTGTGTTTCCTATAGGCCCAGAACAGTGTGCTTGCTCAGAACATAAGAACTGTGCTTCCTACACACACGGGCCTTATCTAGTTCAACTCTGCTTAGGAACCTGACAAGAATAGTAGATCCTCTTCATTCCAATACACTGTACTTCCTGGGAACAGACGCCAGTGCTATTTGTCCTGTGTATGGCAATGGCAGCGCAATAGTGACTATTCTTACCATAAAATAACTCTTGCTCGTAGGACCAGAAACTGCATGTGATTCCACTCCATTTAGGACTGGGACACAAACGCTAGCTCGCCTTACAAGAAACACACTCTGCTTTAGAGAAAAGAGCACTCTTCTACTCTACTGGGTTTCCGATTGGGTCCAAACAGTGAGCTTGCTCAGAACAAAAGAACTGTGCTTCCTACACACGAGGACCTTATGTAGTTCAACTCTGCTTAGGAAACTGACAAGAACAGTAGATCCTGTTCAGTCCAATACACTGTACTTGCTGGGAAAATACGGGAGTGCTATTTGCGCTGTGTATGGCAATGGGAGTGCAATAGTGACTTTCCTTACCAGAAAACAACTCTTGTTCGTAGGACCAGAAACTGCATGTGATTCAACTCCATTTAGGACTGGGAAACAAACGCTAGATCGCCTTACAAGAAACACACTCTGCTTTTGAGAAAAGAGCACTCTTCTACTCTACTTTGTTTCCTATGGGGTCCGAACAGTGAGCTTGCTCAGAACAAAAGAACTGTGCTTCCTACACACACAGCCATATCTAGTTCAATTCTGGTTAGGACCCTGACCAGAGCAGTATATCCTCTTCAGTCCAATACACTGTACTTGCTGGGAACAGACGCCAGTGCTATTTGTCCTGTATGTGGCAATGGCAGCGCAATAGTGACTATTCTTACCAAAAAACAACTCTTGCTCGTAGGACCACAAATTGCATGTGATTCCACTCCATTTAGGACTGGGAAACAAACGCTAGCTCGCCTTACAAGAAACACACTCTGCTTTTGATAAAAGAGCACTCTTCTACTCTACTGTGTTTCCTATGGGGTCCAAACAGTGTGCTTGGTCAGAACAAAAGAACTGTGCTTCCTACACACATGGACCATATCTAGTTCAACTCTGCTTAGGAAACTGACAAGAACAGTAGCTCCTATTCAGTCCAATACACTGTACTTGCTGGGAACAGACGCGAGTGCTATTTGCACTGTGTATGGCATTTAGAGCACAATAGTGACTCTTCTTACCAGAAAACAACTCTTGCTCGTAGGACCAAAAACTGTCTGTGACTCAACTCCATTTAGGACTGGGAACCAAACGCGAGCTGACCTTAAAAGAAACACACTCTGCTTTAGAGAAAAGAGCACTCATATACTCTACTGTGTTTCCTGTAGGGCCAGAACAGTCAGCTTGCTCAGAACAAAAGAACTGTGCTTCCTACACACACGGGCCATATCTACTTCAACTCTGCTTAGGAAACTGACAAGAACAGTATCTCCTCTTCAGTTCGATACACTGTACTTGCTGAGAACAGACGCGAGTGCTATTTGCACTGTGTATGGTAATGGGAGCGCAATAGTGACTTTCCTTACCAGAAAACAACTCTTGCTCGTAGGACAAAAAACTGCATGTGACTCAACTCCATTTAGGACTTGGAAACAAACGCTAGCTCAACTTCCAAGAAACACACTCTGCTTTTGAGAAAAGAGCACTCTTATACTCTACTGTGTTTCCTATGTGTTCCCGAAAAGTGAGCTTGCTCAGAACAAAAAAACTGTGCTTCCTACACACACGGCCATATCTCATTCAAGTCTGCTTAGGAACCTGACAAGAACAGTAGATCCTCTTCAGTCCAATACACTGTACTTGCTGGGAACAGACGCCAGTGCTATTTGTCCTGTGTAGGGCAATGGCAGCGCAATAGTGTCTCTTCTTACCAGAAAACAACTCTTGCTCGTAGGACCAGAAACTGCATGTGATTCAACTCCATTTAGGACTGGGAAACAAACTCTAGCTCGCTTTTCAAGAAACACACTCTGCTTTTGAGAAAAGAGCACTCTTCTACTCTACTGTGTTTCCTATAGGACCAGAACAGTGAGCTTGCTCAGAAAAAAGGAACTGTACTTCCTAAACACACGGGCCATATCTAGTTCAACTCTGCTTAGGAAACTGAGAAGAACAGTAGTGACTATTCTTACCAAAAAACAACTCTTGCTCGTAGGACCACAAATTGCATGTGATTCCACTCCATTTAGGACTGGGAAACAAACGCTTGCTCGCCTTACAAGAAACACACTCTCCTTTAGAGAAAAGAGCACTCTTCTACTCTACTGTGTTTCATATTGGGTCCAAACAGTGAGCTTGTTCAGAACAAAAGAACTATGCTTCCTACACACACGGACCATATCTAGTTCAACTCTGCTTAGTAAACTGACAAGAACAGTAGCTCCTATTCAGTCCAATACACTGTACTTCCTGGGAAAATGCGCGAGTGCTATTTGCCTTGTGTAGGGCAATGGGAGCTCAATAGTGACTTTCCTTACCAGAAAAAAACTCTTGTTCGTAAGACCAAAACTGCATGTGATTCAACTCCATTTAGGACTAGGAAACAAACGCTAGCTCGCCTTACAAAAACACACTCTGCTTTTGAGAAAAGAGCACTCTTCTACTCTACTGTGTTTCCTATAGTTCCAGAACAGTGAGCTTGCTCAGAACATAAGAATGGTGCTTCCTACACACACGGGCCATATCTAGTTCAACTCTGCTTAGGAAACTGACAAGAACAGTAGCTCCTTTTCAGTCCGGTACACTGTACTTGCTCGGAACAGACGTGAGAGCTATTTGCACTATGTATGGCAAGGGGAGCGCAATAGTGACTTTCCTTACCAGAAATCAACTCTTGCTCTTAGAACCATAATCTGCATGTGATTCAACTCCATTTAGGACTGGGAAACAAACGCTAGCTCGCCTTACAAAAAACACACTCTGCTTTTGAGAAAAGAGCACTCTTCTACTCTACTGTATTTCCGATGCTGTCCGAACAGTGAGCTTGCTCAGAACATAAGAACTGTGCTTCCTACACACACGGCCATATCTAGTTCAATTCTGCTTAGGAACCTGACAAGAACAGTAGCTCCTCTTCAGTCCAATACACTGTACTTGCTGGGAACAGACGCGAGTCCTCTTTGCACTGTGTGTGGCAATGGAAGCGCAATAGTGATTTTCCTTAAAAGAAAACAACTCTTGCTCGTAGGACCAGTAACTGCATGTGATTTAACTCCATTTAGGACTGGGAAACAACCGCTAGCTCGCCTTACAAGAAACACACTCTGCTTTTGAGAAAAGAGCACTGTTCTACTCTACTGTGTTTCCTATAGGGCCAGAACAGTGAGCTTGCTGAGAACAAAAGAACTGTGCTTCCTACACACACGGACCATATCTAGTTCAACTATGCTTTGGAAACTGACAAGAACAGTAGCTCCTTTTCAGTCCAATACACTGTACTTGCTGGGAACAGACGCTAGTGCTATTTGCACTGTGTATGGCAATAGGAGCGCAATAGTGACTCTTCTTACCAGAAAACAACTCTTGCTCGTGGGTCCAAAAACTGCATGTGACTCAACTCTAATTAGGACTGGAAAACAAATGCTAGCTCGCCTTACAAGAAACACACTCTGCTTTAGAGAAAAGAGCACTCTTCTACTCTACTGTGTTTCCTATAGGGCCAGAACAGTGAGCTTGCTCAGAAAAAAAGAACTGTGCTTCCTGCACACACGGCCATATCTAGTTCAACTCTGCTTAGGAACCTGACAAGAACAGTAGATCCTCTTCAGTCCAATACACTGTACATGCTGGGAACCGACGCCAGTGCTATTTGCCCTGTGTATGACAATTGGAACGCAATAGTGACTCTTCTTGCCAGAAAACAACTCTTGCTCGTAGGACCAGAAACTGCATGTGATTCAACTCCATTTAGGACTGGGAAACAAACGCTAGCTCGCCTTACAAAAACACACTCTGCTTTTGAGAAAAGAGCACTCTTCTACTCTACTGTGTTTCCAATGGGGTCCAAACAGTGAGCTTGCTCAGAACAAAAGAACTGTGCTTCCTACACACACGGATCATATCTAGTTCAACTCTGCTGAGGAAACTGACAAGAACAGTAGCTCCTAATCAGTCCAATACACTGTACTTGAAGGGAACAGACGCGAGTACTATTTGCACTGTTTATGGCAATTGGAGAGCAATAGTGTCTCTTCTTAACAGAAAACAACTCTTTCTCATAGGACCAAAAACTGCATGTGACTCAACTCCATTTAGGACTGGGAAACAAAGCGAGCTCACCTTACAAGAAAAACACTCTGCTTTAGAGAAAAGAGCACTATTCTACTCTACTGTGTTTCCTATGGGGTCCAAAGAGTGAGCTTGCTCAGAACAAAAGAACTGTGCTTCCTACACACATGGATCATATCTAGTTCAACTCTGCTTAGGAAACTGACAAGAACAGTAGCTCCTCTTTAGTCCGATACACTGTACTTGCTGGGAACAGACGCGAGTGCTATTTGCACTGTGTATGGCAGTGGGAACACAATAGTGACTTTTTTTACCAGAAAACAACTCTTGCTTGTAGGACCAGAAACTGCATGTGATTCAACTCCATTTAGGACTGGGAAACAAACGCGAGCTCGCCTTACAAGAAACACACTCTGTTTTAGAGAAAAGATCACTCTTCTACTCTACTGTGTTTCCTATGTGGTCCGAACAGTGAGCTTGCTCAGAACAAAAAAACTGTGCTTCCTCCACACACGGCCATATCTAGTTCAATTCTGCTTAGGAACCTGACATGAACAGTAGATCCTCTTCAGTCCAATACACTGTACTTGCTGGGAACAGACAACAGTGCTATTTGTCCTGTGAATGGCAATTGCAGCACAATAGTGACTCTTCTTACGAGAAAAGATCTCTTGCTCGTAGGACCAGAAACTGCATGGGATTCAACTCCATTTAGGACTGGGAAACAAACACTAGCTCGCCTTACAAGAAACACACTCTGCCTTTGAGAAAAGAGCACTCTTCTACTCTAAAGTGTTTCCTTTAGGGCCAGAACAGTGAGCTTGCTGAGAACAAAAGAACTGTGCTTCCTACACACACGGGCCATATCTAGTTCAACTCTGCTTAGGAAACTAACAAGAACAGTAGCTCCTCTTCAGTCCGATACACTGTAATAGCTGGGAACACACGCGAGTGCTATTTGCACTGTGTATGTCAATGAGAGCGCAATAGTGACTTTCCTTACCAGAAAACAACTCTTGCTCATAGGACCAGAAACTGCATGTGATTCAACTCCATTTAGGACTGGGAAACAAATGCTAGCTCGCCTTACATGAAACACACACTGCTTTTGAGAAAAGAGCACTCTTCTACTCTACTGTGTTTCCTATGGGGTCTGAAAAGTGAGCTTGCTCAGAACAAAAGAACTGTGCTTCCTACACACACGGGCCATATCTAGTTCAACTCTGCTTAGGAAACAGACATGAACAGTAGATCCTCTTCAGTCCAATACACTGTACTTGCTGGGAACAGATGCAAGTGCTATTTGCACTGTGTATGGCAATGGGAGTGCAATAGTGACTCTTCTTACCAGAAAAAAACTCTTGCTCGTAGGACCAAAGTCTGCATGTGTCTCAACTCCATTTAGGACTGGGAGAGAAACGCTAGCTCGCCTTACAAGAAAAACACTCTGCTTTTGAGAAAAGAGCATTCTTCTAATATACTGTGTTTCCTATAGGGCCAGAACAGTGAGCTTCCTCAGAACAAAAGAACTGTGCTTCCTGCACACATGGGCCATATCTATTCAATTCTGCTTAGGAAACTGACAAGAACAGTAGATCCTCTTCAGTCCAATACACTGTAAATGCTGGGAACAGACGCCAGTACTATTTGCCCTGTGTATGACAATGGGAGCACAATAGTGACTCTTCTTACCAGAAAACAACTCTTGCTCATAGGACCAGAAACTGCATGTGATTCAACTCCATTTAAGACTGGGAAACAAACGCTAGCTCGCCTTACAAGAAAAACACTCTGCTTTTGAGAAAAGAGCACTCTTCTACTCTTCTGTGTTTCCTATAGGGCCAGAACAGTGAGCTTGATCAGAACAAAAGAACTGTGCTTCCTTCACACGGGCCATATCTAGTTCAACTCTGCTTAGGAAACTGACAAGAACAGTAGCTCCTCTTCAGTCCGATACACTGTACTTGCTGGGAACGGACCGAGTGCTATTTGCACTATGTATGGTAATGGGAGCGCAATAGTGACTTTCCTTACCAGAAAACAACTCTTGCTCGTAGGACCAGTAACTGCATGTCATTTAACTCCATTTAGGACTGGTAAACAACCGCTAGCTCGCCTTACAAGAAACACACTCTGCTTTTGAGAAAAGAGCACTGTTCTACTCTACTGTGTTTCCTATAGGGCCAGAACAGTGAGCTTGCTGAGAACAAAAGAACTGTGCTTCCTACACACACGGACCATATCTAGTTCAACTATGCTTTGGAAACTGACAAGAACAGTAGCTCCTATTCTGTCCAATACACTGTACTTGCTGGGAACAGACGCTAGTGCTATTTGCACTGTGTATGGCAATAGGAGCGCAATAGTGACTCTTCTTACCAGAAAACAACTCTTGCTCGTGGGACCAAAAACTGCATGTGACTCAACTCCATTTAGGACTGGCAAACAAACGCTAGCTCGCCTTACAAGAAACACACTCTGCTTTAGAGAAAAGAGCACTCTTCTACTCTACTGTGTTTCCTATAGGGCCAGAACAGTGAGCTTGCTCAGAACAAAAGAACTGTGCTTCCTTCACACACGGCCATATCTAGTTGAACTCTGCTTAGGAACCTGACAAGAACAGTAGTTCCTCTTCATTCCAATACACTGTACATGCTGGGAACCGACGCCAGTGCTATTTGCCCTGTGTATGACAATTGGAGCGCAATAGTGACTCTTCTTGCCAGAAAACAACTCTTGCTCGTAGGACCAGAAACTGCATGTGATTCAACTCCATTTAGGACTGGGAAACAAACGCTAGCTCACCTTACAAAAACACACTCTGCTTTTGAGAAAAGAGCACTCTTCTACTCTACTGTGTTTCCAATGGGGTCCAAACAGTGAGCTTGCTCAGAACAAAAGAACTGTGCTTCCTACACACACGGATCATATCTAGTTCAACTCTGCTGAGGAAACTGACAAGAACAGTAGCTCCTAATCAGTCCAATACACTGTACTTGAAGGGAACAGACGCGAGAACTATTTGCACTGTTTATGGCAATTGGAGAGCAATAGTGTCTCTTCTTACCAGAAAACAACTCTTTCTCATAGGACCAAAAACTGCATGTGACTCAACTCCATTTAGGACTGGGAAACAAACGCGAGCTCACCTTACAAGAAAAACACTCTGCTTTAGAGAATAGAGCACTCTTCTACTCTACTGTGTTTCGTATGGGGTCCAAAGAGTGAGCTTGCTCAGAACAAAAGAACTGTGCTTCCTACACACATGGATCATATCTAGTTCAACTCTGCTTAGGAAACTGACAAGAACAGTAGCTCCTATTCAGTCCAATACACTGTACTTGCTGGGAAAAGACGCGAGTGCTATTTGCACTGTGTATGGAATTTGGAGCACAATAGTGACTCTTCTTACCAGAAAACAACTCTTGCTCATAGGACCAAAAACTGCATGTGATTCAACTCCATTTAGGACTGGGAAACAAACGCTAGCTCGCCTTACAAGAAACACACTCTGCTTTTGAGAAAAGAGCACTCTTCTACTCAACTGTGTTTCCATTAAGACCAAAACAGTGAGCTTGCTCTGAACAAAAGAACTGTGCTTCCTACACACACGGCCATAACTAGTTCAATTTTGCTTAGGATCCTGACAAGAACAGTAGATCCTCTTCAGTCCAATACACTGTACTTGCTGGGAACAGACGCCAGTGCTATTTGTCCTGTATATGGCAATGGCAGCGCAATAGTGACTATTCTTACCATAAAAAAACTCTTGCTCGTAGCACCAGAAACTGCATGTGATTCAACTCCTTTTAGGACTGTGAAACAAACGCTAGCTCGCCTTGCAAGAAACACACTCTGCTTTTGAGAAAAGAGCACTCTTCTACTCTACTCTGTTTCCTACAGGGCTAGAACAGTGAGCTTGCTCAGAACAAAAGAACTGTGCTTTCTACACACAGGGGCCATTTCTAGTTCAACTCTGCTTAGGAAACTGACAAGAACAGTAGATCCTCTTCAGTCCAATACACTGTACTTGCTGTGAACAGACGCGAGTGCTATTTGCACTGTGTATGTCAATGGGAGCGCAATAGTTACTTTCCTTACAAGAAAACAACTCTTGCTCGTAGGACCAGAAACTGTATGTGATTCAACACCATTTAGGACGGGGAAACAATTGCTAGCTCGCCTCACAAGAAACACAATCTGCTTTTGAGAAAAGAGCACTCTTCTACTCTACTGTGTTTCCTATGGGGTCCGAACAGTGAACATGCTCAGAACAAAAAAAACTGTGCTTCCTACACACACGGCCATATCTAGCTCAATTCTGCTTATAAACCTGACAAGAACAGTAGATCCTCTTCAGTCCAATACACTGTACTTCCTGGGAACAGACGCGAGTGCTATTTGCACTGTGTATGGCAATGGGAGCACAATAGTAACTCTTCTTACCAGAAAACAACTCTTCCTCGTAGGACCAAAAACAGGATGTGATTCAACTCCATTTAGGACTGGGAAACAAATGCTAGCTCGCCTTACAAGAAACACACTATGCTTTTGAGAAAAGAGCACTCTTCTACTCTACTGTGTTTCCGATGTGGTCAAAACAGTGAGCTTGCTCAAAACAAAAGAACTGAGCTTCCTACACACACGGGCCATATCTCGTTCAACTCTGCTTAGGAAACAGACAAGAACAATAGCTCCTCTTCAGTCCGATACAATGTAATTGCTGGGAACAGACGCGAGTGCTATTTGCACTGTGTATGGCAATGGGAGCACAATAGTGACTTCCTTACCATAAAACAACTCTTGCTCGTAGGACCAGTAACTGCATGTGATTTAACACCATTTAGGACTGGGAAACAACCGCTAGCTCGCCTTACAAGAAACACACTCTGCTTTTGAGAAAAGAGCACTGTTCTACTCTACTGTGTTTCCTATAGGGCCAGAACAGTGAGCTTGCTGAGAACAAAAGAACTGTGCTTCCTACACACACGGACCATATCTAGGTCAACTATGCTTTGGAAACTGACAAGAACAGTAGCTCCTTTTCAGTCCAATACACTGTACTTGCTGGGAACAGACGCTAGTGCTATTTGCACTGTGTATGGCAATAGGAGCGCAATAGTGACTCTTCTTACCAGAAAAAAACTCTTGCTCGTGGGACCAAAAACTGCATGTGACTCAACTCTATTTAGGACTGGAAAACAAATGTTAGCTCGCCTTACAAGAAACACACTCTGCTTTAGAGAAAAGAGCACTCTTCTACTCTACTGTGTTTCCTATAGGGCCAGAACAGTGAGCTTGCTCAGAACAAAAGAACTGTGCTTCCTTCACACACGGCCATATCTAGTTCAACTCTGCTTAGGAACCTGACAAGAACAGTAGATCCTCTTCAGTCCAATACACTGTACATGCTGGGAACCGACGCCAGTGGTATTTGCCCTGTGTATGACAATTGGAGCGCAATAGTGACTCTTCTTGCCAGAAAACAACTCTTGCTCGTAGGACCAGAAACTGCATGTGATTCAACACCATTTAGGACTGGGAAACAAACGCTAGCTCGCCTTACAAAAACACACTCTGCTTTTGAGTAAAGAGCACTCTTCTACTCTACTGTGTTTCCAATGGGGTCCAAACAGTGAGCTTGCTCAGAACAAAAGAACTGTGCTTCCTACACACACGGATCATATCTAGTTCAACTCTGCTGAGGAAACTGACAAGAACAGTAGCTCCTAATCAGTCCAATACACTGTACTTGAAGGGAACAGACGCGAGAACTATTTGCACTGTTTATGGCAATTGGAGAGCAATAGTGTCTCTTCTTACCAGAAAACAACTCTTTCTCATAGGACCAAAAACTGCATGTGACTCAACTCCATTTAGGACTGGGAAACAAACGCGAGCTCACCTTACAAGAAAAACACTCTGCTTTAGAGAATAGAGCACTCTTCTACTCTACTGTGTTTCGTATGGGGTCCAAAGAGTGAGCTTGCTCAGAACAAAAGAACTGTGCTTCCTACACACATGGATCATATCTAGTTCAACTCTGCTTAGGAAACTGACAAGAACAGTAGCTCCTATTCAGTCCAATACACTGTACTTGCTGGGAAAAGACGCGAGTGCTATTTGCACTGTGTATGGAATTTCGAGCGCAATAGTGACTCTTCTTACCAGAAAACAACTCTTGCTCATAGGACCAAAAACTGCATGTGATTCAACTCCATTTAGGACTGGGAAACAAACGCTAGCTCGCCTTACAAGAAACACACTCTGCTTTAGAGAAAAGAGCACTCTTCTTCTCTACTGTGTTTCCTATAGGGTCAGAACAGTGAGCTTGCTCTGAACAAGAGAACTGTGCTTCCTACACACACGGGTCCTATCTCGTTCAACTCTGCTTAGGAAACTGACAAGAACAGTAGCTCCTCTTCAGTCCGATACACTGTACTTGCTGGGAACAGACGCGAGTGCTATTTGCACTGTGTATGGCAGTGGGAACACAATAGTGACTTTTTTTACCAGAAAACAACTCTTGCTTGTAGGACCAGAAACTGCATGTGATTCAACTCCATTTAGGACTGGGAAACAAACGCGAGCTCGCTTTACAAGAAACACACTCTGTTTTAGAGAAAAGATCACTCTTCTACTCTACTGTGTTTCCTATGTGGTCCGAACAGTGAGCTTGCTCAGAACAAAAAAACTGTGCTTCCTCCACACACAGCCATATCTAGTTCAATTCTGCTTAGGAACCTGACATGAACAGTAGATCCTCTTCAGTCCAATACACTGTACTTGCTGGGAACAGACAACAGTGCTATTTGTCCTGTGAATGGCAATGGCAGCACAATAGTGACTCTTTTTCGAGAAAAAATCTCTTGCTCGTAGGACCAGAAACTGCATGTGATTCAACTCCATTTAGGACTGGGAAACAAATGGTAGCTCGCCTTACATGAAACACACACTGCTTTTGAGAAAAGAGCACTCTTCTACTCTACTGTGTTTCCTATGGGGTCTGAAAAGTGAGCTTGCTCAGAACAAAAGAACTGTGCTTCCTACACACACGGGCCATATCTAGTTCAACTCTGCTTAGGAAACAGACATGAACAGTAGATCCTCTTCAGTCCAATACACTGTACTTGCTGGGAACAGATGCAAGTGCTATTTGCACTGTGTATGGCAATGGGAGTGCAATAGTGACTCTTCTTACCAGAAAAAAAACTCTTGCTCGTAGGACCGAAGACTGCATGTGTCTCAACTCCATTTAGGACTGGGAAAGAAACGCTAGCTCGCCTTACAAGAAAAACACTCTGCTTTTGAAAAAAGAGCATTCTTCTAATATACTGTGTTTCCTATAGGGCCAGAACAGTGAGCTTCCTCAGAACAAAAGAACTGTGCTTCCTGCACACATGGGCCATATCTATTCAATTCTGCTTAGGAAACTGACAAGAACAGTAGATCCTCTTCAGTCCAATACACTGTAAATGCTGGGAACAGACGCCAGTACTATTTGCCCTGTGTATGACAATGGGAGCACAATAGTGACTCTTCTTACCAGAAAACAACTCTTGCTCATAGGACCAGAAACTGCATGTGATTCAACTCCATTTAAGACTGGGAAACAAACGCTAGCTCGCCTTACAAGAAAAACACTCTGCTTTTGAGAAAAGAGCACTCTTCTACTCTTCTGTGTTTCCTATAGGGCCAGAACAGTGAGCTTGATCAGAACAAAAGAACTGTGCTTCCTTCACACGGGCCATATCTAGTTCAACTCTGCTTAGGAAACTGACAAGAACAGTAGCTCCTCTTCAGTCCGATACACTGTACTTGCTGGAAACGGACCGAGTGCTATTTGCACTATGTATGGTAATGGGAGCGCAATAGTGACTTTCCTTACCAGAAAACAACTCTTGCTCATAGGACCAGTAACTGCATGTCATTTAACTCCATTTAGGACTGGTAAACAACCGCTAGCTCGTCTTACAAGAAACACACTCTGCTTTTGAGAAAAGAGCACTGTTCTACTCTACTGTGTTTCCTATAGGGCCAGAACAGTGAGCTTGCTGAGAACAAAAGAACTGTGCTTCCTACACACACGGACCATATCTAGTTCAACTATGCTTTGGAAACTGACAAGAACAGTAGCTCCTATTCAGTCCAATACACTGTACTTGCTGGGAACAGACGCTAGTGCTATTTGCACTGTGTATGGCAATAGGAGCGCAATAGTGACTCTTCTTACCAGAAAACAACTCTTGCTCGTGGGACCAAAAACTGCATGTGACCAAACTCCATTTAGGACTTGCAAACAAACGCTAGCTCGCCTTACAAGAAACACACTCTGCTTTAGAGAAAAGAGCACTCTTCTACTCTACTGTGTTTCCTATAGGGCCAGAACAGTGATCTTGCTCAGAACAAAAGAACTGTGCTTCCTTCACACACGGCCATATCTAGTTGAACTCTGCTTAGGAACCTGACAAGAACAGTAGATCCTCTTCATTCCAATACACTGTACATGCTGGGAACCGACGCCAGTGCTATTTGCCCTGTGTATGACAATTGGAGCGCAATAGTGACTCTTCTTGCCAGAAAACAACTCTTGCTCGTAGGACCAGAAACTGCATGTGATTCAACTCCATTTACGACTGGGAAACAAACGCTAGCTCACCTTACAAAAACACACTCTGCTTTTGAGAAAAGAGCACTCTTCTACTCTACTGTGTTTCCAATGGGGTCCAAACAGTGAGCTTGCTCAGAACAAAAGAACTGTGCTTCCTACACACACGGATCATATCTAGTTCAACTCTGCTGAGGAAACTGACAAGAACAGTAGCTCCTAATCAGTCCAATACACTGTACTTGAAGGGAACAGACGCGAGTACTATTTGCACTGTTTATGGCAATTGGAGAGCAATAGTGTCTCTTCTTACCAGAAAACAACTCTTTCTCATAGGACCAAAAACTGCATGTGACTCAACTCCATTTAGGACTGGGAAACAAACGCGAGCTCACCTTACAAGAAAAACACTCTGCTTTAGAGAATAGAGCACTCTTCTACTCTACTGTGTTTCGTATGGGGTCCAAAGAGTGAGCTTGCTCAGAACAAAAGAACTGTGCTTCCTACACACATGGATCATATCTAGTTCAACTCTGCTTAGGAAACTGACAAGAACAGTAGCTCCTATTCAGTCCAATACACTGTACTTGCTGGGAAAAGACGCGAGTGCTATTTGCACTGTGTATGGAATTTGGAGCACAATAGTGACTCTTCTTACCAGAAAACAACTCTTGCTCATAGGACCAAAAACTGCATGTGATTCAACTCCATTTAGGACTGGGAAACAAACGCTAGCTCGCCTTACAAGAAACACACTCTGCTTTTGAGAAAAGAGCACTCTTCTACTCAACTGTGTTTCCATTAAGACCAAAACAGTGAGCTTGCTCAGAACAAAAGATCTGTGCTTCCTACACTTACGGTCATATCTAGTTCAATTCTGCTTAGGAAATTGACAAAAATAGTAGATCCTCTTCAGTGCAATACACTGTACTTGCTGGGAACAGATGCCAGTGCTATTTGTCCTGTGTATGGCAATGACAGCGCAATAGTGACTATTCTTACCATAAAACAACTCTTGCTCGTAGGACCAGAAACTGCATGTGATTCAACTCCATTTAGGACTGGGACACAAACGCTAGCTCGCCTTACAAGAAACACACTCTGCTTTTGAGAAAAGAGCACTCTTCTACTCTACTGTGTTTCCTATAGGGCCAGAACAGTGAGCTTGCTGAGAACAAAAGAACTGTGCTTCCTACCAAAACGGACCATATCTAGTTCAACTATGCTTTGGAAACTAACAAGAACAGTAGCTCCTATTCAGTCCAATACACTGTACTTGCTGGGAACAGACGCGAGTGCTATTTGCACTGTGTATGGCAATTGGAGCGAAATAGTGACTCTTCTTACCAGAAAACAACTCTTGCTCGTAGGACCAAAAACTGCATGTGACTCAACTCCATTTAGGACTGGGAAACAAACGCGAGCTCGCCTTACAAGAAACACACTCTGCTTTAGAGAAAAGAGCACTCATCTACTCTACTGTGTTTCCTATAGGGCCAGAACAGTGAGCTTGCTCAGAACAAAAGAACTGTGCTTCCTACACACACGGCCATATCTAGTTCAACTCTGCTTAGGAACCTGACAAGAACAGTAGATCCTCTTCAGTCCAATACACTGTACATGCTGGGAACAGACGCCAGCGCTATTTGCCCTGTGTATGACAATGGGAGCACAATAGTGACTCTTCTTACCAGAAAACAACTCTTGCTCATAGGACCAGAAACTGCATGTGATTCAACTCCATTTAGGACTGGGAAACAAACGATAGCTCGTTTTACAAGAAACACACTCTGCTTTTGAGAAAAGAGCACTCTTCTACTCTACTGTGTTTCCTATAGTTCCAGAACAGTGAGCTTTCTCAGAACAAAAGAACTGTGCTTACTGCACACACGGCCATATCTAGTTCAACTCTGCTTAGGAACCTGACAAGAACAGTAGATGCTCTTCAGTCCAATACACTGTACATGCTGGGAACCGACGCCAGTGCTATTTGCCCTGTGTATGAAAATTGGAGCGCAATAGTGACTCTTCTTACCAGAAAACAACTCTTGCTCGTAGGACCAGAAACTGCATGTGATTCAACTCTATTTAGGACTGGGAAACAAACGCTAGCTCACCTTACAAAAACACACTCTGCTTTTGAGAAAAGAGCACTCTTCTACTCTACTGTGTTTCCCATGGGGTCTAAACAGTGAGCTTGCTCAGAACAAAAGAACTGTGCTTCCTACACACACGGATCATATCTAGTTCAACTCTGCTGAGGAAACTGACAAGAACAGTAGCTCCTAATCAGTCCAATACACTGTACTTGAAGGGAACAGACGCGAGTACTATTTGCACTGTTTATGGCAATTGGAGAGCAATAGTTTCTCTTCTTACCAGAAAACAACTCTTTCTCATAGGACCAAAAACTGCATGAGACTCAACTCCATTTAGGACTGGGAAACAAACGCGAGCTCACCTTACAAGGAAAACACTCTGCTTTAGAGAAAAGAGCACTCTTCTACTCTACTGAGTTTCCTAAGGGGTCCAAAGAGTGAGCTTGCTCAGAACAAAAGAACTGTGCTTCCTACACACATGGATCATATCTTGTTCAACTCTACTTAGGAAACTGACAAGAACAGTAGCTCCTATTCAGTCCAATACACTGTACTTGCTGGGAAAAGACGCGAGTGCATTTGCACTGTGTATGGAATTTGGAGCGCAATAGTGACTCTTCTTACCAGAAAACAACTCTTGCTCGTAGGACCAAAAACTGCATGTGATTCAACTCCATTTAGGACTGGGAAACAAACGCTAGCTCGCCTTACAAGAAACACACTCTGCTTTTGAGAAAAGAGCACTCTTCTACTCAACTGTGTTTCCATTAAGACCAAAACAGTGAGCTTGCTCAGAACAAAAGATCTGTGCTTCCTACACTTACGGTCATATCTAGTTCAATTCTGCTTAGGAAATTGACAAGAATAGTAGATCCTCTTCAGTGCAATACACTGTACTTGCTGGGAACAGATGCCAGTGCTATTTGTCCTGTGTATGGCAATGACAGCGCAATAGTGACTATTCTTACCATAAAACAACTCTTGCTCGTAGGACCAGAAACTGCATGTGATTCAACTCCATTTAGGACTGGGACACAAACGCTAGCTCGCCTTACAAGAAACACACTCTGCTTTTGAGAAAAGAGCACTCTTCTACTCTACTGTGTTTCCTATAGGGCCAGAACAGTGAGCTTGCTGAGAACAAAAGAACTGTGCTTCCTACCAAAACGGACCATATCTAGTTCAACTATGCTTTGGAAACTAACAAGAACAGTAGCTCCTATTCAGTCCAATACACTGTACTTGCTGGGAACAGACGCGAGTGCTATTTGCACTGTGTATGGCAATTGGAGCGAAATAGTGACTCTTCTTACCAGAAAACAACTCTTGCTCGTAGGACCAAAAACTGCATGTGACTCAACTCCATTTAGGACTGGGAAACAAACGCGAGCTCGCCTTACAAGAAACACACTCTGCTTTAGAGAAAAGAGCACTCATCTACTCTACTGTGTTTCCTATAGGGCCAGAACAGTGAGATTGCTCAGAAAAAAAGAGCTGTTCTTCCTAAACAGACGGGCCATATCCATTCAACTCTGCTTAGGAAACTGACAAGAACAGTAGCTCCTCTTCTGTCCAATAAACTGTACTTGCTGGGAACAGACACGATTGCTATTTGCACTGTGTATTGCATCGGGAGCACAATAGTGACTTTTCTTACCAGAAAACAACTCTTGCTTGTAGGACCAGAATCTGCATGGGATTCAACTCCATTTAGGACATGAAAACAAACGCTAGCTCGCCTTACAAGAAACACACTCTGCTTTTGAGAAAAGAGCACTCTTCTTATCTACTGTGTTTCCTATAGGGCCAGAACAGTGTGCTTGCTCAGAACAAAAGAATTGTGCTTCCTACACACATGGGCCATATCTAGTTCAACTCTGCTTAGGAAACTGACAAGAACAGTAGCTCCTCTTCAGTCCAGTACAGTGTACTTGCTGGGAGCAGACGCGAGTGCTATTTGCACTATGTATGGTATTGGGAGCGAATAGTGACTCTTCTTACCAGAAAACAACTCTTGCTCGTAGGACCAGAAACTGCATGGGATTCAACTACATTTCTGACTAGGAATCAAACACTAGCTAGCCTTACAAGAAACACACTCTGCTTTTGAGAAAAGAGCACTCTTCTACTCTACTGTGTTTCCTATGGGGTCCGAAGAGTGAGCTTGCTCAGAATAAAAGAACTGTGCTTCCTACACACACGGGTCATATCTAGTTCAACTCTGCTTAGGAAACTGACAATAACAGTATCACCTCTTCTTTCCAATACACTGTACTTGCTGGGAACAGACGCGAGTGCTATTTGCACTGTGTATGGCTAAGGGAGCGCAATAGTGAATTTCCTTACCAGAAAAAAACTCTTGCTCGTAGGACCAAAAACTGCATGTGATTCAACTCCATTTAGGACTGGGAATCAAATGCTAGCTCCCCTTACAAGAAACACACTCTGCTTTTGAGAAAAGAGCACTCTTCTACTCTACTGTGTTTCCTATACGGACAGAACAGGGAGCTTGCTCAGAACAAAAGAACTGTGATTCCTACACACAAACGCCACATCTAGTTCAACTCTGCTTAGGAAACTGACAAAAACAGTAACTCCTCTTCATTCTAATACACTGTAATTGCTGGCAATAGACGTGAGTGCTATTTGCACTGTGTATGGCAATGGGAGTGCAATAGTGACTCTTCTTACCAGAAAACAACTCTTGCTTGTAGGACCAGAAACTTCATGGGATTCAACTCCATTTATGACTTTGAAACAAACACTAGCTCGCCTTACAAGAAACACACACTGCTTTTGAGGAAAGAGCACTCTTCTACTCTACTGTTTTTCCTATTGGGTCTGAATAGTGGGATTGCTCAGAACAAAAGAAATGTGCTTCCTACACACATGGGCCATATCTAGTTCAACTCTGCTTAGGATAATGACAAGTACAGTAGATCCTCTTCAGTCCAATACACTGTACTTGCTGGGAACAGACGCGAGTGCTTTTTGCACTGTGTATGGCAATGGGAGCTCAATAGTGACTCTTCTTACCAGAAAACAACTCTTGCTCATAGGACCACAAATTGCATGTGACTCAACTCCAATTAGGACTGGAAAACAAACGATAGCTTGCCTTACAAGAAACACACTCTTCTTTTGAGAAAAAAGCACTCTTCTACTCTACTGTTTTTCCTATAGGGCCAGAACAGTGAGCTTGCTCAGAACAAAAGAACTGTGCTTCTTACACACACGGGTCATATCTAGTTCAACTCTGCTTAGGAAACTGACAAGAACAGTAGCTCCTCTTCAGTCCAATACACTGTACTTGCTGGGAACAGACGCTAGTGCTATTTGCACTGTGTATGGCAATGGGAACGGAATAGTGACTCTTCTTACCAGAAAACAACTCTTGCTTGTAGGACCAGAAACTGCAGGGGATTCAACTCCATGTCTGACTGGGAAACAAACACTCGCTTGCCTTACAAGAAACACACTCTGCTTTTGAGAAAAGAACACTCTAATACTCTACTGTGTTTCCTATGTTGTCCGAACACTGAGCTTGCTCAGAACAAAAGAACTGTGCTTCCTACAAACACGGGCCATATCTAGTTCAACTCTGCTTAGGAAACTGACAAGAACAGTAGCTCCTCTTCAGTCCAGTACACTGTACATCCTGGGAAGAGATACCAGTGCTATTTGCCCTGTGTATGAAAATGGGAGCACAATAGTGACTCTTCTTACCAGAAAACAACTCTTGCTTGTAGGAACAGAAACTGCATGTGATTCAATTCCACTTAGGACTGGGAAACAAACGATAGCTTGCCTTACAAGAGACACACTCTGCTTTTGAGAAAAGAGCACTCTTCTACTCTACTGTGTTTCCTATAGGACCAGAACAGTGAGCTTGCTCAGAACAAAAAAACTGTGCTTCCTACCCACACGGGCCATATCTAGTTCAACTCTGCTTAGGAAACTGACAAGAACAGTAGATCCTTTTCCGTCCAATACACTGTACTTGCTGGGAATAGACACGAGTGCTATTTGCACTGTGTATGGCAAAGGGAGCACAATAGTGACTTTCCTTAGAAGAAAACAACTCTTGCTCGTAGGACCAAAAACTGCATGTGATTCAACTCCATTTAGGACTGGAAAACAAACGCTAGCTCATCTTACAAGAAACACACTCTGCTTTTGAGAAAAGAGCACTCTTCTACTCTACTGTGTTTCCTATAGGGCCAGAACAGTGAGCTTGCTTAGAACAAAAGAACTGTGCTTCCTACACACACGGGCCACATCTAGTTCAACTCTGCTTAGGAAACTGACAAGAACAGTAGATCCTCTTCAGTCCAATACACTGTACATGCTGGGAACAGACGACAGTGCTATTTGCGATGTGTATGACAATGGGAGCGTAGTTGTGACTCTTCTTACCAGAAAACAACTCTTGCTCGTAGGACCAGAAACTGCATGCTATTCAAGTCCATTTAGGACTGTAAACAAACGCTAGCTTGCCTTACAAGAAACACACTCTGCTTTTGAGAAAAGAGCACTCTTCTACTCTACTGTGTTTCCTATGGGGTCCAAACAGTGAGCTTGCTCAGAACAAAAGAACTGTGCTTCCTACACACACGGGTCATATCTAGTTCAACTCTGCTTAGGAAACTGACAAGAACAGTATCTCCTCTTCTTTCCAATACAGTGTACTTGCTGGGAACAGACGCGAGTGCTATTTGCTCTGTGTATGGCTAAGGGAGCAGAATAGTGACTTTCCTTACCAGAAAACAACTCTTGCTCTTAGGACCAAAAACTGGATGTGATTCACCTCCATTTAGGACTGGGAATCAAACGCTAGCTCCCCTTACAAGAAACACACTCTGCTTTTGAGAAAAGAGCACTCCTCTACTCTACTGTGTTTCCTATAGGGCCAGAACAGTGAGCTTGCTCAGAACAAAAGAACTGTGCTTCCTACACACACGGGCCACATGTAGTTCAACTCTGCTTAGGAAACTGACAAGAACAATAGCTCCTCTTCATTCCAATACACTGTAATTGCTGGGAACAGACGCGAGTGCTATTTGCACTGTGTATTGCAATGGGAGCGCAATAGTGATTCTTCTTACCAGAAAACAATTCTTGCTCATAGTACCAGAAACTGCATGAGATTCAACTCCATTTAGGACTGGGAAACAAACGCTAGCTCGCCTTACAAGAAACACACTCTACTTTTGAGAAAAGAGCACTCTTCTACTCTACTATGTTGCTTATGGGGTCCGAACAGTGGGCTTGCTCAGAACAAAAGAACTGTGCTTCCTACACACATGGGTCATATCTAGTTCAACTCTGCTAAGGAAACTGACAAGAACAGTATCTCCTCTTCTTTCCAATACACTGTACTTGCTGGGAACAGACGCGAGTGCTTTTTGCACTGTGTATGGCAATGGGAGCGCAATAGTGACTCTTCTTACCAGAAAAAAACTCTTGCTCATAGGACCATAAACTGCATGTGACTCAACTCCATTTAGGACTGGGAAACAAACGCTAGCTTGCCTTACAAGAGACACACTCTGCTTTTGAGAAAAGAGCACTCTTCTACTCTACTGTGTTTCCTATAGGGCCAGAACAGTGAGCTTGCTCAGAACAAAAAACCTGTGCTTCCTACACACACGGGCCATATCTAGTTCAACTCTGCTTAGGAAACTGACAAGAACAGTAGCTCCTCTTCAGTCCACTACAGTGTACTTGCTGGGAGCAGACGCGAGTGCTATTTGCACTGTGGATGGCAAGGGAGCGCAATAGTGACTCTTCTTACCAGAAAAAAACTCTTGCTCATAGGACCAGAAACTGCATGTGATTCAACTCCATTTAGGACTGGGAAACAATCGCTAGCTCACCTTATGAGAAACACACTCTGCTTTTGAGAAAAGAGCACTCTTCTACTCTACTGTGTTTTATATGGTGTCCGAACAGTGAGCTTGCTCAGAACAAAAGAACTGTGCTTCCTACACACACGGGCCACATCTAGTTCAACTCTGCTTAGGAAACTGACAAGAACAGTAGCTCCTCTTCATTCTAATACACTGTAATTGTTGGGAACGGACGCGAGTGCTATTTGCACTGTGTATGGCAATGGGAGCACAATAGTGACTCTTCTTACTAGAAAACAACTCTTGCTTGTAGGACCAGAAACTGCATGGGATTCAACTCCATTTAGGACTGGGAAACAAACACTAGCTCGCCTTACAAGAAACACACTCTGCTTTTGAGGATAGAGCACTCTTCTACTCTACTGTGTTTCATATGGGGTCTGAACAGTGAGCTTTCTCAGAACAGAAGAACTGTGCTTCCTACACACACAGGCCATATCTAGTTCAACTCTGCATAGGAAAATGACAAGAACAGTAGCTCCTCTTCGGTCCAGTACACTGTACATGCTGGAACAGATGCCAGTGCTATTTCCTCTGTGTATGACAATGGGAGCGCAATAGTGACTCTTCTTACCAGGAAACAACTCTTGCTCGTAGGACAAGAAACTGCATGTTATTCAACTTCATTTAGGACTGGGAAAAAAGCACTAGCTCGCCTTACAAGAAACACACTCTGCTTTCGAAAAAAGAGCACTCTTCTACGCTACTGTGTTTCCTATATGGCCAGAACACAGAGCTTGCTGAGAACAAAAGAACTGTGCTTCCTACACACATGGACATATCTAGTTCAATTCTACTCAGGAAACTGACAAGAACAGTAGATCCTCTTCAGTCCAATACACTGTACATGCTGGGAACAGATGCCAGAGCTATTTGCACTGTGTATGACAATGGACGCGCAATAGTGAATCTTCTTACAAGAAAACAACTCTTGGTCATAGGACCAGAAACTGCATGTGATTCAACTCCTTTTAGTACTGGGAAACAAACACTAGCTCGCCTTACAATAAACACACTCTGCTTTTGAGGAAAGAGCACTCTTCTACTCTACTGTGTTTCCTATAGGGTCAGAACAGTGAGCTTGCCCAGAACAAAAAACCTGTGCTTCCTGCACACACGGGCCATATCTAGTTCTACTCTGCTTAGGAAACTGACAAGAACAGTAGCTCCTCTTCAGTCCACTACAGTGTACTTGCTGGGAGCAGAAGCGAGTGCTATTTGCACTGTGGATGGCAAGGGAGCGCAATAGTGACTCTTCTTACCAGAAAAAAACTCTTGCTCATAGGAAAAGAAACTGCATGTGATTCAACTCCATTTAGGACTGGGAAACAATCGCTAGCTCACCTTATGAGAAACACACTCTGCTTTTGAGAAAAGAGCACTCTTCTACTCTACTGTGTTTCCTATGGTGTCCGAACAGTGAGCTTGCTCAGAACAAAAGAACTGTGCTTCCTACACACACGGGCCACATCTAGTTCAACTCTGCTTAGGAAACTGACAAGAACAGTAGCTCCTCTTCATTCTAATACACTGTAATTGTTGGGAACAGACGCGAGTGCTATTTGCACTGTGTATGGCAATGGGAGCGCAATAGTGACTCTTCTTACCAGAAAACTACTCTTGCTTGTAGGACCAGAAACTGCATGGGATTCAACTCCATTTAGGACTGGGAAACAAACACTAGCTCGCCTTACAAGAAACACACTCTGCTTTTGAGGATAGAGCACTCTTCTACTCTACTGTGTTTCCTATTGGGTCTGAACAGGGAGCTTGCTCAGAACAAAAGAAATGTGCTTCCTACACACAGGGCCATATCTAGTTCAACTCTGCTTAGGAAACTGACAAGAACAGTATCTCCTCTTCAGTCCAGTACACTGTACATGCTGGGAACAGATGCCAGTGCTATTTGCTCTGTGTATGACAATGGGAGCGCAATAGTGACTCTTCTTACCAGGAAACAACTCTTGCTCGTAGGACCAGAAACTGCATGTGATTCAACTTCATTTAGGACTGGGAAACAAACGCTAGCTCGCCTTACAAGAAACACACTCTGCTTCTGAGAAAAGAGCACTCTTCTACGCTACTGTGTTTCCTATATGGCCAGAACACAGAGCTTGCTGAGAACAAAAGAACTGTGCTTCCTACACACATGGACATATCTAGTTCAATTCTGCTCAGGAAACTGACAAGAACAGTAGATCCTCTTCAGTCCAGTACACTGTACATGCTGGGAACAGATGCCAGAGCTATTTGCACTGTGTATAAAAATGGACGCGCAATAGTGACTCTTCTTACCAGAAAACAACTCTTGGTCATAGGACCAGAAACTGCATGTGATTCAACTCCATTTAGGACTGGGAAACAAACACTAGCTCGCCTTACAAGAAACACACTCTGCTTTTGATAAAAGAGCACTCTTCTACTCTACTGTGTTTCCTGTAGGGCCAGAACAGTGAGCTTGCTCAGAACAAAAGAACTGTGCTTCCTACACACATGGGCCATATCCAGTTCAACTCTGCTTAGGAAACTGACAAGAACAGTAGCTCCTCTTCAGTCCAATACAGTGTACTAGCTGGGAACAGACGCGAGTGCTATTTACAATATGTATGGCAATGGGAGCGAATAGTGACTCTTCCTACCAGAAAACAACTCTTGCTCGTAGGACCAGAAACTGCATGGGATTCAACTCCATTTCTGACTAGGAAACAAACACTAGCTAGCCTTACAAGAAACACACTCTGCTTTGAGAAAAGAGCACTCTTCTAATCTACTGTGTTTCCTATGGTGTCCGAACAGTGAGCTTGCTCAGAATAAAAGAACTGTGCTTCCTACACACACGGGCCATATCTAGTTCAACTCTGCTTAGGAAACTGACAAGAACAGTAGATCCTCTTCAGTCCAACACACTGTACATGCTGGGAACAGACGACAGTGCTATTTGCCCTGTATATGACAATGGGAGCATAGTAGTGACTCTTCTTACCAGAAAACAATTCTTGCTCATAGGACCAGAAACTGCATGAGATTCAACTCCATTTAGGACTGGGAAACAAACGCTAGCTCGCCTTACAAGAAACACACTCTGCTTTTGAGAAAAGAGCACTCTTCTACTCTACTATGTTTCATATGGGGTCCGAACTGTGGGCTTGCTCAGAACAAAAGAACTGTGCTTCCTACACACATGGGTCATATCTAGTTCAACTCTGCTAAAAAACTGACAAGAACAGTATCTCCTCTTCTTTCCAATACACTGTACTTGCTGGGAACAGACGCGATTGCTATTTGCACTGTGTATGGCTAAGGGAGGACAATAGTGACTTTCCTTACCAGAAAACAACTCTTGCTCATAGGACCAAAACCTGCATGTGATTCAACTCCATTTAGGACTGGGAAACAAACGCTAGCTCCCCTTACAAGAAACACACTCTGCTTTTGAGAAAAGAGCACTCTTCTACTCTACTGTGTTTCCTATAGGGCCAGAACACTGAGCTTGCTCAGAAAAAAGAACTGTGATTCCTACACACACAGGCCACATCTAGTTCAACTCTGCTTAGGAAACTGACAGGAACAGTAGCTCCTCTTCATTCTAATACACTGTAATTGCTGGGAACAGACGCGAGTGCTATTTGTACTGTGTATGGCAATGGGAGCGCAATAGTGACACTTCTTACCAGAAAAAAACTCTTGCTCGTAGGACCATAAACTGCATGTGACTCAACTCCATTTAGGACTGGGAAACAAACGGTAGCTTGCCTTACAAGAGACACACTCTGCTTTTGAGAAAAGAGCACACTTCTACGCTACTGTGTTTCCTATATGGCCAGAACACAGAGCTTGCTGAGAACAAAAGAACTGTGCTTCCTACACACATGGACATATCTATTTCAATTCTGCTCAGGAAACTGACAAGAACAGTAGATCCTCTTCAGGACAATACACTGTACATGCTGGGAACAGATGCCAGAGCTATTTGCACTGTGTATGACAATGGAAGCGCAATAGTGACTCTTCTTACCAGAAAACAACTCTTGGTCATAGGACCAGAAACTGCATGTGATTCAACTCCATTTAGGACTGGGAAACAAACACTAGCTCGCTTTACAATAAACACACTCTGCTTTTGAGAAAAGAGCACTCTTCTCCTCTACTGTGTTTCCTATAGGGTCAGAACAATGAGCTTGCCCAGAACAAAAAACCTGTGCTTCCTACACACACGGGCCATATCTAGTTCTACTCTGCTTAGGAAACTGACAAGAACAGTAGCTCCTCTTCAGTCCACTACAGTGTACTTGCTGGGAGCAGACGCGAGTGCTATTTGCACTGTGGATGGCAAGGGAGCGCAATCGTGACTCTTCTTACCAGAAAAAAACTCTTGCTCATAGGAACAGAAACTGCATGTGATTCAACTCCATTTAGGACTGGGAAACAATCGCTAGCTCACCTTATGAGAAACACACTCTGCTTTTGAGAAAAGAGCACTCTTCTACTCTACTGTGTTTCCTATGGTGTCCGAACAGTGAGCTTGCTCAGAACAAAAGAACTGTGCTTCCTACACACACGGGCCACATCTAGTTCAACTCTGCTTAGGAAACTGACAAGAACAGTAGCTCCTCTTCATTCTAATACACTGTAATTGTTGGGAACAGACGCGAGTGCTATTTGCACTGTGTATGGCAATGGGAGCGCAATAGTGACTCTTCTTACCAGAAAACTACTCTTGCTTGTAGGACCAGAAACTGCATGGGATTCAACTCCATTTAGGACTGGGAAACAAACACTAGCTCGCCTTACAAGAAACACACTGTGCTTTTGAGGATAGAGCACTCTTCTACTCTACTGTGTTTCCTATTGGGTCTGAACAGTGAGCTTGCTCAGAACAAAAGAAATGTGCTTCCTACACACAGGGCCATATCTAATTCAACTCTGCTTAGGAAACTGACAAGAACAGTAGATCCTCTTCAGTCCAGTACACTGTACATGCTGGGAACAGATGCCAGAGCTATTTGCACTGTGTATAAAAATGGACGCGCAATAGTGACTCTTCTTACCAGAAAACAACTCTTGGTCATAGGACCAGAAACTGCATGTGATTCAACTCCATTTAGGACTGGGAAACAAACACTAGCTCGCCTTACAAGAAACACACTCTGCTTTTGAGAAAAGAGCACTCTTCTACTCTACTGTGTTTCCTGTAGGGCCAGAACAGTGAGCTTGCTCAGAACAAAAGAACTGTGCTTCCTACACACATGGGCCATATCCAGTTCAACTCTGCTTAGGAAACTGACAAGAACAGTAGCTCCTCTTCAGTCCAATACAGTGTACTAGCTGGGAACAGACGCGAGTGCTATTTACAATATGTATGGCAATGGGAGCGAATAGTGACTCTTCCTACCAGAAAACAACTCTTGCTCTTAGGACCAGAAACTGCATGGGATTCAACTCCATTTCTGACTAGGAAACAAACACTAGCTAGCCTTACAAGAAACACACTCTGCTTTTGAGAAAAGAGCACTCTTCTAATCTACTGTGTTTCCTATGGTGTCCGAACAGTGAGCTTGCTCAGAATAAAAGAACTGTGCTTCCTACACACACGCTCCATATCTAGTTCAACTCTGCTTAGGAAACTGACAAGAACAGTAGATCCTCTTCAGTCCAACACACTGTACATGCTGGGAACAGACGACAGTGCTATTTGCCCTGTATATGACAATGGGAGCATAGTAGTGACTCTTCTTACCAGAAAACAATTCTTGCTCATAGGACCAGAAACTGCATGAGATTCAACTCCATTTAGGACTGGGAAACAAACGCTAGCTCGCCTTACAAGAAACACACTCTGCTTTTGAGAAAAGAGCACTCTTCTACTCTACTATGTTCCATATGGGGTCCGAACTGTGGGCTTGCTCAGAACAAAAGAACTGTGCTTCCTACACACATGGGTCATATCTAGTTCAACTCTGCTAAAAAACTGACAAGAACAGTATCTCCTCTTCTTTCCAATACACTGTACTTGCTGGGAACAGACGCGATTGCTATTTGCACTGTGTATGGCAATGGGAGCGCAATAGTGACTCTTCTTACCAGAAAAAAACTCTTGCTCATAGGAACAGAAACTGCATGTGATTCAACTCCGTTTAGCACTGGTAAACTATCGCTAGCTCGCCTTGTGAGAAACACACTCTGCTTTTGAGAAAAGAGCACTCTTCTACTCTACTGTGTTTCCTATGGTGTCCGAACAGTCAGCTTGCTCAGAACAAAAGAACTGTGCTTCCTACACACACGGGCCATATCTAGTTCTACTCTGCTTAGGAAACTGACAAGAACCGTAGCTCCTCTTCAGTCCACTACAGTGTACTTGCTGGGAGCAGACGCGAGTGCTATTTGCACTGTGGATGGCAAGGGAGCGCAATAGTGACTCTTCTTACCAGAAAAAAACTCTTGCTCATAGGAACAGAAACTGCATGTGATTCAACTCCATTTAGGACTGGGAAACAATCGCCAGCTCACCTTATGAGAAACACACTCTGCTTTTGAGAAAAGAGCACTCTTCTACTCTACTGTGTTTCCTATGGTGTCCGAACAGTGAGCTTGCTCAGAACAAAAGAACTGTGCTTCCTACGCACACGGGCCACATCTAGTTCAACTCCGCTTAGGAAACTGACAATAACAGTAGCTCTTCTTCATTCTAATACACTGTAATTGTTGGGAACAGACGCGAGTGCTATTTGCACTTTGTATGGCAATGGGAGGGCAATAGTGACTCTTCTTGCCAGAAAAAAACTCTTGCTCGTAGGACCAGAAACTGCATGTTATTCAACTTCCTTTAGGACTGGGAAACAAACGCTAGCTCGCCTTACAAGAAACACACTCTGCTTCTGAGAAAAGAGCACTCTTCTACGCTACTGTGTTTCCTATATGGCCAGAACACAGAGCTTGCTGAGAACAAAAGAACTGTGCTTCCTACACACATGGACATTTCTATTTCAATTCTGCTCAGGAAACTGACAAGAACAGAAGCTCCTCTTCAGTCCAATACACTGTACATGCTGGGAACAGATGCCAGAGCTATTTGCACTGTGTATGACAATGGACGCGCAATAGTGACTCTTCTTACCAGAAAACAACTCTCGGTCATAGGACCAGAAACTGCATGTGATTCAACTCCATTTAGGACTGGGAAACAAACACTAGCTCGCCTTACAATAAACACACTCTGCTTTTGAGAAAAGAGCACTCTTCTACTCTACTGTGTTTCCTATAGGGCCAGAACAGTGCGCTTGCTCAGAACAAAAAACCTGTGCTTCCTACACACACGGGCCATATCTAGTTCAACTCTGCTTAGGAAACTGACAGGAACAGTAGCTCCTCTTCAGTCCAATACAGTGTAATAGCTGGGAACAGACGCGAGTGCTATTTGCACTATGTATGGCAATGGGAGCGCAATAGTGACTCTTCTTACCAGAAAAAAACTCTTGCTCGTAGGAACCGAAACTGCATGTGATTCAACTCCATTTAGGACTGGTAAACTATCGCTTGCTCGCCTTGTGAGAAACAAACTCTGCTTTTGAGAAAAGAGCACTCTTCTACTCTACTGTGTTTCCTATGTTGTCCGAACAGTCAGCTTGCTCAGAACAAAGGAACTGTGCTTCCTACACACACGGGCCATATCTAGTTCTACTCTGCTTAGGAAACTGACAAGAACCGTACCTCCTCTTCAGTCCACTACAGTGTACTTGCTGGGAGCAGACGCGAGTGCTATTTGCACTGTGGATGGCAAGGGAGCGCAATAGTGACTCTTCTTACCAGAAAAAAACTCTTGCTCATAGGAACAGAAACTGCATGTGATTCAACTCCATTTAGGACTGGGAAACAATTGCTAGCTCACCTTATGAGAAACACACTCTGCTTTTGAGAAAAGAGCACTCTTCTACTCTACTGTGTTTCCTATGGTGTCCGAACAGTGAGCTTGCTCAGAACAAAAGAACTGTGCTTCCTACACACACGAGCCACATCTAGTTCAACTCTGCTTAAGAAACTGACAAGAACAGTAGCTCCTCTTCATTCTAATACACTGTAATTGTTGGGAACAGACGCGAGTGCTTTTTGCACTGTGTATGGCAAAGGGAGCGCAATAGTGACTCTTCTTACCAGAAAACTACTCTTGCTTGTAGGACCAAAAACTGCATGGGATTCAACTCCGTTTAGGACTGGCAAACAAACACTAGCTCGCCTTACATGAAACACACTCTGCTTTTGAGGATAGAGCACTCTTCTACTCTACTGTGTTTTCTATTGGGTCTGAACAGTGAGCTTGCTCAGAACAAAAGAAATGTGCTTCCTACACACAGGGCCATATCTAGTTCAACTCTGCTTAGGAAACTGACAAGAACAGTAGCTCCTCTTCAGTCCAGTACACTGTACATGCTGGGAACAGATGCCAGTGCTATTTCCTCTGTGTATGACAATGGGAGCACAATAGTGACTCTTCTTACCAGGAAACAACTCTTGCTCGTAGGACCAGAAACTGCATGTTATTCAACTTCATTTAGGACTGGGAAACAAAGGCTAGCTCGCCATACAAGAAACACACTCTACTTCTGAGAAAAGAGCACTCTTCTACGCTACTGTGTTTCCTATATGGCCAGAACACAGAGCTTGCTGAGAACAAAAGAACTGTGCTTCCTACACACATGGACATATCTAGTTCAATTCTGCTTAGGAAACTGACAAGAACAGTAGATCCTCTTTAGTCCAATACACTGTACATGCTGGGGACAGATGCCAGAGCTATTTGCACTGTGTATGACAATGGACACGCAGTAGTGACTCTTCTTACCAGAAAACTACTCTTGGTCATAGGACCAGAAACTGCATGTGATTCAACTCCATTTAGGACTGGGAAACAAACACTAGCTCGCCTTACAATAAACACACTCTGCTTTTGAGAAAAGAGCACACTTCTACTCTACTGTGTTTCCTATAGGGCCAGAACAGTGAGCTTGCTCAGAACAAAAAACCTGTGCTTCCTACACACACGGGCCATATCTAGTTCAACTCTGCTTAGGAAACTGACAAGAACAGTAGCTCCTCTTCAGTCCAATACAGTGTACTAGCTGGAAACAGACGCGAGTGCTATTTGCACTATGTATGGCAATGGGAGCGAATAGTGACTCTTCTTACCAGAAAAAAACTCTTGCTCATAGGAACAGAAACTGCATGTGATTCAACTCCATTTAGGACTGGTAAACTATCGCTAGCTCGCCTTGTGAGAAACACACTCTGCTTTTGAGAAAAGAGCACTCTTCTACTCTACTGTGTTTCCTATGGTGTCCGAACAGTCAGCTTGCTCAGAACAAAAGAACTGTGCTTCCTACACACACGGGCCATATCTAGTTCTACTCTGCTTAGGAAACTGACAAGAACCGTAGCTCCTCTTCAGTCCACTACAGTGTACTTGCTGGGAGCAGACGCGAGTGCTATTTGCACTGTGGATGGCAAGGGAGCGCAATAGTGACTCTTCTTACCAGAAAAAAACTCTTGCTCATAGGAACAGAAACTGCATGTGATTCAACTCCATTTAGGACTGGGAAACAATCGCTAGCTCACCTTATGAGAAACACACTCTGCTTTTGAGAAAAGAGCACTCTTCTACTCTACTGTGTTTCCTATGGTGTCCGAACAGTGAGCTTGCTCAGAACAAAAGAACTGTGCTTCCTACGCACACGGGCCACATCTACTTCAACTCCGCTTAGGAAAGTGACAAGAACAGTAGCTCCTCTTCATTCTAATACACTGTAATTGTTGGGAACAGACGCGAGTGCTATTTGCACTGTGTATGGCAATGGGAGGGCAATAGTGACTCTTCTTGCCAGAAAAAAACCCTTGCTTGTAGGACCAGAAACTGCATGGGATTCAACTCCATTTAGGACTGGGAAACAAACACTAGCTCGCCTTACAAGAAACACACTCTGCTTTTGAGGATAGAGCACTCTTCTACTCTACTGTGTTTCCTATTGGGTCTGAACAGTGAGCTTGCTCAGAACAAAAGAAATGTGCTTCCTACACACAGGGCCATATCTAGTTCAACTCTGCTTAGGAAACTGACAAGAACAGTATCTCCTCTTCAGTCCAGTACACTGTACATGCTGGGAACAGATGCCAGTGCTATTTGCTCTGTGTATGACAATGGGAGCGCAATAGTGACTCTTCTTACCAGGAAACAACTCTTGCTCGTAGGACCAGAAACTGCATGTTATTCAACTTCCTTTAGGACTGGGAAACAAACGCTAGCTCGCCTTACAAGAAACACACTCTGCTTCTGAGAAAAGAGCACTCTTCTACGCTACTGTGTTTCCTATATGGCCAGAACACAGAGCTTGCTGAGAACAAAAGAATTGTGCTTCCTACACACATGGACATATCTAGTTCAATTCTGCTCAGGAAACTGACAAGAACAGTAGATCCTCTTCAGTCCAATACACTGTACATGCTGGGAACAGATGCCAGAGCTATTTGCACTGTGTATGACAATGGACGCGCAATAGTGACTCTTCTTACCAGAAAACAACTCTTGGTCATAGGACCAGAAACTGCATGTGATTCAACTCCATTTAGGACTGGGAAACAAACACTAGCTCGCCTTACAATAAACACACTCTGCTTTTGAGAAAAGAGCACTCTTCTCCTCTACTGTGTTTCCTATAGGGTCAGAACAGTGAGCTTGCCCAGAACAAAAAACCTGTGCTTCCTACACACACGGGCCATATCTAGTTCTACTCTGCTTAGGAAACTGACAAGAACAGTAGCTCCTCTTCAGTCCACTACAGTGTACTTGCTGGGAGCAGACGCGAGTGCTATTTGCACTGAGGATGGCAAGGGAGCGCAATAGTGACTCTTCTTACCAGAAAAAAACTCTTGCTCATAGGAACAGAAACTGCATGTGATTCAACTCCATTTAGGACTGGGAAACAATCGCTAGCTCACCTTATGAGAAACACACTCTGCTTTTGAGAAAAGAGCACTCTTCTACTCTACTGTGTTTCCTATGGTGTCCGAACAGTGAGCTTCTTCAGAAAAAAAGAACTGTGCTTCCTACACACACGGGCCACATCTAGTTCAACTCTGCTTAGGAAACTGACAAGAACAGTAGCTCCTCTTCATTCTAATACACTGTAATTGTTGGGAACAGACGCGAGTGCTTTTTGCACTGTGTATGGCAATGGGAGCGCAATAGTGACTCTTCTTACCAGAAAACTACTCTTGCTTGTAGGACCAGAAACTGCATGGGATTCAACTCCATTTAGGACTGGGAAACAAACACTAGCTCGCCTTACAAGAAACACACTCTGCTTTTGAGGATAGAGCACTCTTCTACTCTACTGTGTTTTCTATTGGGTCTGAACAGTGAGCTTGCTCAGAACAAAAGAAATGTGCTTCCTACACACAGGGCCATATCTAGTTCAAATCTGCTTAGGAAACTAACAAGAACAGTAGCTCCTCTTCAGTCCAGTACACTGTACATGCTGGGAACAGATGCCAGTGCTATTTGCTCTGTGTATGACAATGGGAGCGCAATAGTGACTCTTCTTACCAGGAAACAACTCTTGCTCGTAGGACCAGAAACTGCATGTTATTCAACTTCCTTTAGGACTGGGAAACAAACGCTAGCTCGCCTTACAAGAAACATACTCTGCTTCTGAGAAAAGAGCACACTTCTACGCTACTGTGTTTCCTATATGGCCAGAACACAGAGCTTGCTGAGAACAAAATAACTGTGCTTCCTACACACATGGACATATCTAGTTCAATTCTGCTCAGGAAACTGACAAGAACAGTAGATCCTCTTCAGTCCAATACAGTGTACATGCTGGGAACAGATGCCAGAGCTATTTGCACTGTGTATGACAATGGACACGCAATAGTGACTCTTCTTACCAGAAAACAACTCTTGGTCATAGGACAAGAAACTGCATTTGATAGAACTCCATTTAGGACTGGGAAACAAACACTAGCTCGCCTTACAATAAACACACTCTGCTATTGAGAAAAGAGCACTCTTCTACTCTACTGTGTTTCCTATAGGGCCAGAACAGTGAGCTTGCTCAGAACAAAAAACCTGTGCTTCCTACACACACAGGCCATATCTAGTTCAACACTGCTTAGGAAACTGACTGGAACAGTAGCTCCTCTTCAGTCCAATGCACTGTACTTGCTGGAAACAGACACGAGTGCTATTTGCACTGTGTATGGCAATGGGAGCACAATAGTAACATTCCCTAACAGAAAACAACTCTTGCTCGTAGGACCAGAAACTGCATGTGACTGAACTCCATTTAGGAATGGGAAACAAACACTAGCTCGCCTTACAAGAGACACACTCTGCTATTGAGAAAAGAGCACTCTTCTACTCTACTGTGTTTCCTATAGGGCCAGAACAGTGACCTTGCTCAGAACAAAAGAACTGTGCTTCCTACACACAGTGGCCATATCTAGTTCAACTCTGCTTAGGAAAGTGAAAAGAACAGGAGCTCCTCTTCAGGACAATACACTGTACATGCTGGGAACAGATGCCAGTGCTATTTGCCCTGTGTATGACAATGGACACGCAATAGTGACTCTTCTTACCAGAAAACAACTCTTGCTCGCAGGACCAGAAACTTCATGTGGTTCAACTCCATTTAGGACTGGGAAACAAACGCTAGCTCGCCTTACAAGAAACAAACTCTGCTTTTGAGAAAAGAGCACTCTTCTACTTTACTGTGTTTCCTATGGGGTCTGAAGAGTGAGCATGCTCAGAACAAAAGGAATGTGCTTCCTACACACACTGGCCATATCTAGTTTAACTCTGCTTAGGAAACTCACAAGAACAGTACCTCCTCTTCAGTCCAATACACTGTACTTGCTGGAAACAGACACGAGTGCTACTTGCACTGTGTATGGCAATGGGAGCGCAATAATGACTTTCCTTTCCAGAAAACAACTCTTGCTCGTAGGACCAAAAACTGCATGTGATTGAACTGAATTTAGGACTGGGAAACAAACGCTAGCTCGCCTTAGGAGAAACACACTCTGCTTTTGAGAAAAGAGCACTCTTCTACTCTGCTGTGTTTCCTATGGGGTCCGAACAGTGGGCTTGCTCAGAACAAAAGAACTGTGCTTCCTACACACACTGGCCATATCTATTTAAACTCTGCTTAGGAAACTGACAAGAACAATAGCTCCTCTTCATTCTAATACACTGTAATTGCTGGGAACAGACGCGAGTGCTATTTGCACTGTGTGTGTCAAAGGGAGCGCAATAGTGACTCTTCTTACGAGAAAACAACTCTTGCTTGTAGGACCAGAAACTGCATGTGATTCAACTCCATTTAGGACTGGGAAACAAACGCTAGCTCGCCTTACAAGAAACACACTCTGCTTTTGAGAAAAGAGCACTCTTCTTCTCTACTGTGTTTCCTATAGGGCCAGAACAGTGAGCTTGCTCAGAACAAAAGAACTGTGCTTCCAACACACAGGGCCGTATCTAGATCAACTTTGCTTGGAAACTGAAAAGAACAGTAGATCCTCTTCAGTCCAATACACTGTACATGCTGGGAACCGACGCCAGTGCTATTTGCCCTGTGTATGACAATGGGAGCGCAATAGTGACTCTTCTTACCAGGAAACAACTCTTACTCGTAGGACCAGAAACTGCATGTGATTCAATTCCATTTAGGGTTGGGAAACAAACGCTAGCTCGACTTATAAGAAACACACTCTGCTTTTGAGAAAAGAGCACTCTTCTACTCTACTGTGTTTCCTATGGTTCCCAAAAAGTGAACTTGCTCAGAACAAAAGAAATGTGCTTTCTAAACACACGGGGCATATCTAGTTCAACTCTGCATAGGAAAATGACAAGAACAGTAGATCCTCTTCAGTCCAATACACTGTACTTGCTGGAAACAGAAGCGAGTGCTATTTGCACTGTGTATGGCAATGGGAGCGCAATAGTGACTCTTCTTACCAGAAAAGAACTCTTGCTCGTAGGACCAGAAACTGCATGTGACTCAACTCCATTTAGGACTGGGAAACAAACGCTAGCTTGCCTTACAAGAGACACACTCTGCTTTTGAGTAAAGAGCACTCTTCTACTCTACTGTGTTTCCTATAGGGCCAGAACAGTGAGCTTGCTGAGAACAAAAGAACTGTGCTTCCTACATACACGTGCAATATCTAGTTCAACTCTGCTTAGAAAACTGAAAATAACAGTAGGTCCTCTTCAGTCCAATACACTGTACTTGATGGAAACAGACGCGAGTGCTATTTGCAATGTGTATGGCAATGGGAGCGCAATAATTACTTTCCTTACCAGAAAACAACTCTTGCTCGTAGGACCAAAAACTGCATGTGATTCAACTACATTTAGGACTGGGAAACAAACGCTAGATCTCCTTACAAGAAACACACTCTGCTTTTGAGAAAAGAGCACTCTTCTACGCTATTGTGTTTCCTATGGTGTCCGAACAGTGAGCATGTTCAAAACAAAAGAACTGTGCTTCGTACACACACAGGCCATATCTAGTTCAACTCTGCTTAGGAAACTGACAAGAACAGAAGCTCCTCTTCAGTCCAATACACTCTACTTACTGGAAACAGACGCGAGTGCTATTTGCACTGTGTGTGGCAATGGGAGCGCAATAGTGACTCTTCTTACTAGAAAACAACTCTTGCTCGTAGGAACAGAAACTGCATGGGATTCAACTCCATTTAGGACTTGGAAACAAATGCTGGCTCGCCTTACAAGAAACACACTCTGCTTTTGAGAAAAGAACACTCTTCTACTCTACTGTGTTTCCTATGGGGTCCGAACAGTGAGCTTGCTCAGAACAAAGAACTGTGCTTCCTACACACACGCGGAATATCTAGTTCAACTCTGCTTAGAAACTGACAACAACAGTAGCTCCTCTTCAGTCCAATACACTGTACTGGCTGGGAACAGACGGGTGTGCTCTTTGGACTGTGTATGGCAATGGGAGCGCAATAGTGACTGTCCTTACCAGAAAACAACTCTTGATCGTAGGACCGGAAACTGCATGGGATTCAACTCCATTACTGACTGGGAAAAAAACGCTAGCTCATCTTACAAGAAACACACTCTGCTTTTGAGAAAAGAGCGCTCTTCTACTCTACTGTGTTTCCTATGGGGTCCGAACAGTGAGCTTGCTCAGAACAAAGAACTGTGCTTCCTACACACACGGGCCATATCTAGTTCAACTCTGCATAGGAAACTCACAATAACAGTAGATCCTCTTCATTCCAATACACTGTACATGCTGGGAAACGACGCAAGTGCTATTTGCCCTGTGTATGACAATGGGAGCGCAATAGTGACTCTTCTTACCAGGAAAAAACTCTTACTCGTAGGACCAGAAACTGCATGTGATTCAACTCCATTTCAGGTTGGGAAACAAACGCTAGCTCGCCTTAAAAGAAACATCCTCTGCTTTTGAGAAAAGAGCACTCTTCTACTCTACTGTGTTTCCTATAGGGACAGAACAGTGAGCTTGCTCAGAACAAAAGAACTGTGCTTCCTACACACAAGGGACACATCTAGTTCAACTCTGCTTAGGAAACTGACAAGAACAGTAGCTCCTCTTCATTCTAATACACTGTACTTGCTGGAAACAGACGCGAGTGCTATTTGCAATGTGTATTGCAATGAAAGCACAATAATGACTTTCCTTACCAGAAAACAACTCTTGCTCGTAGGACCAAAAACTGCATGTGATACAACTACAATTAGGACTGGGAAACAAACGCTAGATGTCCTTACAAGAAACACACTCTGCTTTTGAGAAAAGAGCACTCTTCTACGTTACTGTATTTCCTATATGGCCAGAACAGAGTGCTTGCTCAGAACAAAAGAACTGTGCTTCATACACACACGGCAATATCTAGTTCAATTCTGCTTAGGAAACTGCAAGAACAGTATCTCCTCTTCTGTCCAATACACTGTATATGCTGGGAACAGATGCCAGTGCTACTTGCCCTGTGTATGAAAATGGACGCGCAATAGTGACTCTTCTTACCAGAAAACAACTCTTGGTCATAGGACCAGAAACTTCATGTGATTCAACTCCATTTAGGACTAGGAAACAAACACTAGCTCGCCTCACAAGACACACACGCTGCTTTTGTGAAAAGAGCACTCTTCTATTCTACTGTGTTTCCTATAGGGCCAGGACAGTGAGGTTGCTCAGAACAAAAAAACTGTGCTTCCTGCACACACGGGCCATATCTAGTTCAACTCTGCTTAGGAAACTGACAAGAACAGTAGCTCTTTGTTAGTACAATACACTGTACTCTCTGGGAACAGACGCGAGTGCTTTTTGCACTGTGAATGGCAATAGGAGCTCAATAGTGACTCTTCTTACCAGAAAACAACTCTTGCTCATAGGACCACAAACTGCATGTGACTTACCTCCATTTAGGACTGGGAAACAAACGCTAGCTCGCCTTACAAGAAACACACTGTGCTTTTGAGAAAAGTGCACTCTTCTACTCTACTGTGTTTCTTATAGGGCCAGAACAGTGAGCTTGCTCAGAACAAAAGAACTGTGCTTCCAACACACGGCCATATCTTGTTCAACTCTGCTTAGAAAACTGAAAAGTACAGTAGGTCCTCTTCAGTCCAATACACTGTACTTGATGGAAACAGACGCGAGTGCTATTTGCAATGTGTATGGCAATGGGAGCGCAATAATTACTTTCCTTACCAGAAAACAACTCTTGCTCATAGGACCAAAAACTGCATGTGATTCAACTACATTTAGGACTGGGAAACAAACGCTAGATCTCCTTACAAGAAACACACTCTGCTTTTGAGAAAAGAGCACTCTTCTACGCTACTGTGTTTCTTATGGTGTCCAAACAGTGAGCTTGCTCAAAACAAAAGAACTGTGCTTCGTACACACAAGGGCCATATCTAGTTCAACTCTGCTTAGGAAACTGACAAGAACAGAAGCTCCTCTTAAGTCCAATACACTGTACTTGCTGGGAACAGACGCGAGTGCTATTTGCAATGTGTATGGCAATGGGAGCGCAATAATTACTTTCCTTACCAGAAAACAACTCTTGCTCATAGGACCAGAAAATGCATGGGATTCAACTCCATTTCTGACTGGAAAACAAACACTAGCTCGCATTACAAGAATCACACTCTGCTTTTGAGAAAAATGCACTCTTCTACTCTACTGTGTTTCCTATGGGTTCAGAACAGTGAGCTTGCTCAGAACAAAAGAACTGTGCTTCCTACAGACATGGGCCATATCTAGTTCAACTCTAGATAGGAAAATGACAATAACAGTAGATCCTCTTCAGTCCAATACACTGTAGTTGCTGGGAAGAGACGCGAGAGCTATTTGCACTGTGTATGGCAATGGGAGCTCAATAGTGATTCTTCTTACCAGAAAACAACTCTTGCTCGTAGATCCAGAAACTGCATGTGACTCAACTCCATTTAAGACTGGGAAACAAACGCTAGCTCGCCTTACAAGAAACAAACTCTGCATTTGAGAAAAGAGCACTCTTCTACTCTACTGTGTTTCCTATAGGGCCAGAACAGTGAGCTTGCTCAGAACAAAAGAACTGTGCTTCCAACACACGGCCATATCTAGTTCATCTCTGCTTAGAAAACTGAAAAGAGCAGTAGGTCCTCTTCAGTTCAATACACTGTACATGCTGGGAACCGACGCCAGTGCTATTTGCCCTGTGTATGACAATGGGAGCGCAATAGTGACTCTTCTTAGCAGGAAACAACTCTTACTCGTAGGACCAGAAACTGCATGTGATTCAACTCCATTTAGGGTTGGGAAACAAATGCTAGCTCGCCTTATAAGAAACAAACTCTGCTTTTGAGAAAAGAGCACTCTTCTACTCTACTGTGTTTCCTATGGTTTCCGAACAGTGAGCTTGCTCAGAACAAAAGAAATGTGCTTTCTACACACACGGGCCATATCTAGTTCAACTCTGCTTAGGAAACTGACAAGAACAGTAGATCCTCTTCAGTCCAATACACTGTACTTGCTAGGAACAGACACCAGTGCTATTTGTCCAGTGTATGAAAATGGGAGCGCAATAGTGACTCTTTTTACCCGAAAACAACTCTTGCTCGTAGGAACATAAACTGCATAAGATTCAACTCCATGTAGGCCTGGGAAACAAACACTAGCTCGCCTTACAAGAAACACACTCTGCTTTTGAAAAAAGAGCACTCTTCTACTCCACTGTGTTTCCTATGGGGTCCGAACAGTGAGCTTGCTCAGAGCAAAAGAGCTGTGCTTCCTACATACACGGGCCATATCTAGTTCAACTCTGCTTAGGAAACTGACAAGAACAGTAGCTGGATTTCAGTCCAATTCACTGTACTTGCTGGGAACAGAGGCGAGTGCTATTTGCACTGTGTATGGCAAAGGGAGCGCAAAAGTGACTTTTCTACCAGAAAACAACTCTTCCTCGAAAAACCAGAAACTGCATGTGATTCAACTCCATTTAGGACTGGGAAACAAACACTAGCTCGCCTTACAAGAAACACACTCTGCTTTTGAGAAATGAGCATTCTTCTACTCTACTGTGTTTCCATTGCGGCCAGAACAGTGAGCTTGCTCAGAACAAAAGAACTGTGCTTCGTACACACAGGGGCCATATCTAGTTCAGCTCTGCTTAGGAAACTGACAAGAACAGTAGCTTCTCTTCAGTCCAATTCACTGTTCTTGCTGGGACCAGACGCGAGTACTATTTGCACTGTGTATGGCAATGAGAGCGCAATAGTGACTCTTCTTACCAGAAAACAACTCTTGCTCGTGGAACCAGAAATGCATGGGATTCAACTCTATTTAGGACTTGGAAACAATCGCTAGCTCGCCTTACAAGAAACACACTCTGCTTCTGACAAAAGAGCACTCGTCTACTCTAGTGTGTTTCCTATAGGGCCAGAACAGTGAGCTTGCTCAGAACAAAAGAACTGTGCTTCCAACACACACGGCCATATCTAGTTCAACTCTGCTTGGAAACTGAAAAGAACAGTAGATCGTCTTCAGTCCAATACACTGTATGTGCTGGGAACAAATGCCAGTGCTTTTTGCCCTGTGTATGACACTGGGAGCGCAATAGTGACTCTTCTTACCAGGAAACAACTCTTGCTCGTAGGACCAGAAACTGCATGTGATTCAACTCCTTTTAGGACTGGGAAACAAATGCTAGCTCGCCTTACGAGAAACACACTCTGCTTTTGAGAAAAGAGCACTCTTCTACTTTACTGTGTTTCCTATGGGGTCCGAAGAGTGAGCATGCTCAGAACAAAAGAAATGTGCTTCCTACACACACAGGCCATATCTAGCTAAACTCTGCTTAGGAAACTGACAAGAACAGTAGCTCCTCTTCAGTCCAATGCACTGTACTTGCTGGAAACAGACACGAGTGCTATTTGCACTGTGTATGGCAATGGGAGCACAATAGTAACATTCCCTAACAGAAAACAACTCTTGCTCGTAGGACCAGAAACTGCATGTGACTGAACTCCATTTAGGAATGGGAAACAAACACTAGCTCGCCTTACAAGAGACACACTCTGCTATTGAGAAAAGAGCACTCTTCTACTGTACTGTGTTTCCTATAGGGCCAGAACAGTGACCATGCTCAGAACAAAAGAACTGTGCTTCCTACACACAGTGGCCATATCTAGTTCAACTCTGCTTAGGAAAGTGAAAAGAACAGGAGCTCCTCTTCAGGACAATACACTGTACATGCTGGGAACAGATGCCAGTGCTATTTGCCCTGTGTATGACAATGGACGCGCAATAGTGACTCTTCTTACCAGAAAACAACTCTTGCTCGCAGGACCAGAAACTTCATGTGATTCAACTCCATTTAGGACTGGGAAACAAACGCTAGCTCGCCTTACAAGAAACAAACTCTGCTTTTGAGAAAAGAGCACTCTTCTACTTTACTGTGTTTCCTATGGGGTCCGAAGAGTGGGCTTGCTCAGAACAAAAGAACTGTGCTTCCTACACACACTGGCCATATCTAGTTAAACTCTGCTTAGGAAACTGACAAGAACAATAGCTCCTCTTCATTCTAATACACTGTAATTGTTGGGAACAGACGCGAGTGCTATTTGCACTGTGTGTGTCAAAGGGAGCGCAATAGTGACTCTTCTTACGAGAAAACAACTCTTGCTTGTAGGACCAGAAACTGCATGTGATTCAACTCCATTTAGGACTGGGAAACAAACGCTAGCTAACCTTACAAGAAACACACTCTGCTTTTGAGAAAAGAGCACTCTTCTTCTCTACTGTGTTTCCTATAGGGCCAGAACAGTGAGCTTGCTCAGAACAAAAGAACTGTGCTTCCAACACACAGGGCCGTATCTAGATCAACTTTGCTTGGAAACTGAAAAGAACAGTAGATCCTCTTCAGTCCAATACACTGTACATGCTGGGAACCGACGCCAGTGCTATTTGCCCTGTGTATGACAATGGGAGCGCAATAGTGGACTCTTCTTACCAGGAAACAACTCTTACTCGTAGGACCAGAAACTGCATGTGATTCAATTCATTTAGGGTTGGGAAACAAACGCTAGCTCGACTTATAAGAAACACACTCTGCTTTTGAGAAAAGAGCACTCTTCTACTCTACTGTGTTTCCTATGGTTCCCAAAAAGTGAACTTGCTCAGAACAAAAGAAATGTGCTTTCTAAACACACGGGGCATATCTAGTTCAACTCTGCATAGGAAAATGACAAGAACAGTAGATCCTCTTCAGTCCAATACACTGTACTTGCTGGAAACAGAAGCGAGTGCTATTTGCACTGTGTATGGCAATGGGAGCGCAATAGTGACTCTTCTTACCAGAAAAGAACTCTTGCTCGTAGGACCAGAAACTGCATGTGACTCAACTCCATTTAGGACTGGGAAACAAACGCTAGCTCGCCTTACAAGAGACACACTCTGCTTTTGAGTAAAGAGCACTCTTCTACTCTACTGTGTTTCCTATAGGGCCAGAACAGTGAGCTTGCTGAGAACAAAAGAACTGTGCTTCCTACATACACGTGCAATATCTAGTTCAACTCTGCTTAGAAAACTGAAAATAACAGTAGGTCCTCTTCAGTCCAATACACTGTACTTGATGGAAACAGACGCGAGTGCTATTTGCAATGTGTATGGCAATGGGAGCGCAATAATTACTTTCCTTACCAGAAAACAACTCTTGCTCGTAGGACCAAAAACTGCATGTGATTCAACTACATTTAGGACTGGGAAACAAACGCTAGATCTCCTTACAAGAAACACACTCTGCTTTTGAGAAAAGAGCACTCTTCTACGCTACTGTGTTTCCTATGGTGTCCGAACAGTGAGCATGCTCAAAACAAAAGAAATGTGCTTCGTACACACACGGGCCATATCTAGTTCAACTCTGCTTTGGAAACTGACAAGAACAGAAGCTCCTCTTCAGTCCAATACACTGTACTTACTGGAAACAGACGCGAGTGCTATTTGCACTGTGTGTGGCAATGCGAGCGCAATAGTGACTCTTCTTACTAGAAAACAACTCTTGCTCGTAGGAACAGAAACTGCATGGGATTCAACTCCATTTAGGACTTGGAAACAAATGCTGGCTCGCCTTACAAGAAACACACTCTGCTTTTGATGAAAGAACACTCTTCTACTCTACTGTGTTTCCTATGGGGTCCGAACAGTGAGCTTGCTCAGAACAAAGAACTGTGCTTCCTACACACACGCGGAATATCTAGTTCAACTCTGCTTAGAAACTGACAACAACAGTAGCTCCTCTTCAGTCTAATACACTGTACTGGCTGGGAACAGACGGGTGTGCTCTTTGGACTGTTTATGGCAATGGGAGCGCAATAGTGACTGTCCTTACAAGAAAACAACTCTTGATCGTAGGACCGGAAACTGCATGGGATTCAACTCCATTACTGACTGGGAAAAAAACGCTAGCTCATCTTACAAGAAACACACTCTGCTTTTGAGAAAAGAGCACTCTTCTACTCTACTGTGTTTCCTATGGGGTCCGAACAGTGAGCTTGCTCAGAACAAAAGAACTGTGCTTCCTACACACACGGGCCATATCTAGTTCAACTCTGCATAGGAAACTCACAAGAACAGTAGATCCTCTTCAGTCCAATACACTGTACATGCTGGGAAACGACGCAAGTGCTATTTGCCCTGTGTATGACAATGGGAGCGCAATAGTGACTCTTCTTACCAGGAAAAAACTCTTACTCGTAGGACCAGAAACTGCATGTGATTCAACTCCATTTCGGGTTGGGAAACAAACACTAGCTCGCCTTAAAAGAAACATACTCTGCTTTTGAGAAAAGAGCACTCTTCTACTCTACTGTGTTTCCTATAGGGACAGAACAGTGAGCTTGCTCAGAACAAAAGAACTGTGCTTCCTACACACACGGGACACATCTAGTTCAACTCTGCTTAGGAAACTGACAAGAACAGTAGCTCCTCTTCATTCTAATACACTGTACTTGCTGGAAACAGACGCGAGTGCTATTTGCAATGTGTATTGCAATGGGAGCACAATAATGACTTTCCTTACCAGAAAACAACTCTTGCTCGTAGGACCAAAAACTGCATGTGATACAACTACAATTAGGACTGGGAAACAAACGCTAGATGTCCTTACAAGAAACACACTCTGCTTTTGAGAAAAGAGCACTCTTCTACATTACTGTGTTTCCTATATGGCCAGAACAGAGTGCTTGCTCAGAACAAAAGAACTGTGCTTCATACACACACGGCAATATCTAGTTCAAGTCTGCTTAGGAAACTGCAAGAAAAGTATCTCCTCTTCTGTCCAATACACTGTATATGCTGGGAACAGATGCCAGTGCTACTTGCCCTGTGTATGAAAATGGACGCGCAATAGTGACTCTTCTTACCAGAAAACAACTCTTGGTCATAGGACCAGAAACTGCATGTGATTCAACTCCATTTAGGACTAGGAAACAAACACTAGCTCGCCTCACAAGACACACACGCTGCTTTTGTGAAAAGAGCACTCTTCTATTCTACTGTGTTTCCTATAGGGCCAGGACAGTGAGGTTGCTCAGAACAAAAAAACTGTGCTTCCTGCACACACGGGCCATATCTAGTTCAACTCTGCTTAGGAAACTGACAAGAACAGTAGCTCTTTGTTAGTACAATACACTGTACTCTCTGGGAACAGACGCGAGTGCTTTTTGCACTGTGAATGGCAATAGGAGCTCAATAGTGACTCTTCTTACCAGAAAACAACTCTTGCTCATAGGACCACAAACTGCATGTGACTCACCTCCATTTAGGACTGGGAAACAAACGCTAGCTCGCCTTACAAGAAACACACTGTGCTTTTGAGAAAAGTGCACTCTTCTACTCTACTGTGTTTCTTATAGGGCCAGAACAGTGAGCTTGCTCAGAACAAAAGAACTGTGCTTCCAACACATGGCCATATCTAGTTCAACTCTGCTTAGAAAACTGAAAAGAACAGTAGGTCCTCTTCAGTCCAATACTCTGTACTTGATGGAAACAGACGCGAGTGCTATTTGCAATGTGTATGGCAATGGGAGCGCAATAATTACTTTCCTTACCAGAAAACAACTCTTGCTCATAGGACCAAAAACTGCATGTGATTCAACTACATTTAGGACTGGGAAACAAACGCTAGATCTCCTTACAAGAAACACACTCTGCTTTTGAGAAAAGAGCACTCTTCTACGCTACTGTGTTTCTTATGGTGTCCAAACAGTGAGCTTGCTCAAAACAAAAGAACTGTGCTTCGTACACACAAGGGCCATATCTAGTTCAACTCTGCTTAGGAAACTGACAAGAACAGAAGCTCCTCTTAAGTCCAATACACTGTACTTGCTGGGAACAGACGCGAGTGCTATTTGCAATGTGTATGGCAATGGGAGCACAATAATTACTTTCCTTACCAGAAAACAACTCTTGCTCATAGGACCAGAAAATGCATGGGATTCAACTCCATTTCTGACTGGAAAACAAACACTAGCTCGCATTACAAGAATCACACTCTGCTTTTGAGAAAAGAGCACTCTTCTACTCTACTGTGTTTCCTATGGGGTCCGAACAGTGAGCTTGCTCAGAACAAAAGAACTGTGCTTCCTACACACATGGGCCATATCTAGTTCAACTCTAGATAGGAAAATGACAAGAACAGTAGATCCTCTTCAGTCCAATACACTGTACTTGCTGGGAAGAGACGCGAGAGCTATTTGCACTGTGTATGGCAATGGGAGCTCAATAGTGATTCTTCTTACCAGAAAACAACTCTTGCTCGTAGATCCAGAAACTGCATGTGACTCAACTCCATTGAAGACTGGGAAACAAACGCTAGCTCGCCTTACAAGAAACAAACTCTGCATTTGAGAAAAGAGCACTCTTCTACTCTACTGTGTTTCCTATAGGGCCAGAACAGTGAGCTTGCTAAGAACAAAAGAACTGTGCTTCCAACACACGGCCATATCTAGTTCAACTCTGCTTAGAAAACTGAAAAGAGCAGTAGGTCCTCTTCAGTTCAATACACTGTACATGCTGGGAACCGATGCCAGTGCTATTTGCCCTGTGTATGACAATGGGAGCGCAATAGTGACTCTTCTTACCAGGAAACAACTCTTACTCGTAGGACCAGAAACTGCATGTGATTCAACTCCATTTAGGGTTGGGAAACAAACGCTAGCTCGCCTTATAAGAAACACACTCTGCTTTTGAGAAAAGAGCACTCTTCTACTCTACTGTGTTTCCTATGGTTTCCGAACAGTGAGCTTGCTCAGAACAAAAGAAATGTGCTTTCTACACACTCGGGCCATATCTAGTTCAACTCTGCTTAGGAAACTGACAAGAACAGTAGCTCCTCTTCAGTCCAATACACTGTACTTGCTAGGAACAGACACCAGTGCTCTTTGTCCAGTGTATGAAAATGGGAGCACAATAGTGACTCTTTTTACCCGAAAACAACCCTTGCTCGTAGGAACATAAACTGCATAAGATTCAACTCCATGTAGGACTGGGAAACAAACACTAGCTCGCCTTACAAGAAACACACACTGCTTTTGAAAAAAGAGCACTCTTCTACTCCACTGTGTTTCCTATGGGGTCCGAACAGTGAGCTTGCTCAGAGCAAAAGAGCTGTACTTCCTACATACACGGGCCATATCTAGTTCAACTCTGCTTAGGAAACTGACAAGAACAGTAGCTCGTCTTCAGTCCGATTCATTGTACTTGCTGGGAACAGAGGCGAGTGCTATTTGCACTGTGTATGGCAAAGGGAGCGCAAAAGTGACTTTTCTATCAGAAAACAACTCTTCCTCGAAAAACCAGAAACTGCATGTGATTCAACTCCATTTAGGACTGGGAAACAAACACTAGCTCGCCTTACAAGAAACACACTCTGCTTTTGAGAAATGAGCATTCTTCTACTCTACTGTGTTTCCATTGCGGCCACAACAGTGAGCTTGCTCAGAACAAAAGAACTGTGCTTCGTACACACAGGGGCCATATCTAGTTCAGCTCTGCTTAGGATACTGACAAGAACAGTAGCTCCTCTTCAGTCCAATTCACTGTTCTTGCTGGGACCAGACGCGAGTACTATTTGCACTGTGTATGGCAATGAGAGCACAATAGTGACTCTTCTTACCAGAAAACAACTCTTGCTCGTAGGACCAGAAATGCATGGGATTCAACTCTATTTAGGACTTGGAAACAATCGCTAGCTCGCCTTACAAGAAACACACTCTGCTTCTGACAAAAGAGCACTCTTCTACTCTAGTGTGTTTTTTATAGGGCCAAAACAGTGAGTTTGCTCAGAACAAAAGAACTGTGCTTCCTACACTCACGGGCCATATCTACCTCAACTCTGCTTAGGAACCTGACAAGAACAGTAGCTTCTCCTCAGTCCAATAAACTGTACTTGCTGAGAACAGACGCGAGAGCTCTTTGCAATATGTATGGCAATGGGAGCGCAATAGTGACTCTTCTTACCAGAAAACAACTCTTATTCCTAGGACCAGAAACTGCATGTGAATCAACTCCATTTAGGACAGGGAAACAAACGCTAGCTTGCCTTACAAGAAACACACTCTTCTTTTGAGAAAGAGCATTCTTCTACTCTATTGTGTTTCCTATAGGGCCAGATCAGTGAGCTTGCTCAGAACAAAAGAACTGTGCTTCCTACATACACGGGCCATATCTAGTTCAACTCTGGTTAGGAAACTGACAAGAACAGTAGCTCCTCTTCAGTCCAATTCATTGTTCTTTCTGGGAACAGACGCTAGTGCTATTTGCACTGTGTATGGCAATGAGAGCGCAATAGTGACTTTCCTTACCAGAAAACAACTCTTGCTCATAGTACCAAATACTGCATGGGATTCAAATCTATTTAGGACTGAGAAACAAACTCTAGCTCGCCTTAAAAGAAACACACTCTGTTTTTGAGACAAGAGCACTCTTCTACTCTACTGTGCTTCCTATAGGGCCAGAACAGTGAGCTTGCTCAGAACAAAAGAACTGTGCTTCCTACACACACGGGCCATATCTAGTTCAACTCTGCTTAGGAAACAGACAAGAACAGTAGCTCCTCTTCAGTCCAATACACGGTACATGCTGGGAACAGAAGCCAGTGCTATTTGCCCTGTGTATGACAATGGGAGCGCAATAGTGATTCTTCTTACCAGAAAACAACTCTTCCTCGTAAGAGCAGAAACTACATGTGATTCAACTCCATTTAGGACTGGGAAACAAACGCTAGCTCGCCTTACAAGAAACACACTCTGTATTTGTGAAAAGATCACTCTTCTCCTCTACTATGTTTCCTATAGGGACAGAACAGTGAGCTTGCTCAGAACAGAAGAACTGAGCTTCCTACACACAGGGGCCATATCTAGTTCAACTCTGCTTAGTAAACTGACAAGAACAGTAGCTCCTTTTAAGTCCAATACACTGTACTTGCTGGGAACATACGCGAGTGCTGTTTGCTCTGTGTATGGCAATCGGAGCGCAATAGTGACTTTCCTTACCAGAAAACAACTCTTGCTCGTAAGATCAAAAACTGCATGTGATTCAACTCCATTTAGGACTGGGAAACAAACGCTAGCTTGCCTTACAAGAAACACACTTTACTTTTCAGAAAAGAGCACTCTTCTACTCTACTGTGTTGGCTATAGGGCCAAAACAGTGAGCTTGCTCAGAACAAAAGAACTGTGCTTCCTACACACACGGGCCATATCTAGTTCCATTCTGCTTAGGAAACTGACAAGAACAGTAGCTCCTCTTCAGTCCAATACACTGTACTTGCTGGGAATAGACGCGAGTGCTGTTTGCTCTGTGTATGGAAATCGGAGCGCAACAGTGACTTTCCTTAACAGAAAACAACTCTTGCTCATAGGATCAAAAACTGCATGTGATTCAACTCCTTTTTGGACTGGGAAACAAACGCTAGCTCGCCTTAGGAGAAACACACTCTGCTTTTGAGAAAAGATCACTCTTCTAATCTGCTGTGTTTTTCATAGGGCCAGAACAGTGAGCTTGCTCAGAACAAAAGAACTGTGCTTCCTACACACACGGCCATATCTGGTTCAATTCTGCTTAGGAAACTGACAAGAATAGTAGATCCTCTTCAGTCCAATACACTGTACATGCTGGGAATAGACGCCAGGGCTATTTGCCTTGTGTATGACAATGGGAGCACAATAGTGACTCTTCTTATCAGAAAAGAACTCTTGCTGGTAAGACTAGAAACTGCATGTGACTCAACTCCATTTAGGACTGGGAAACAAACGCTATCTCGACTTACAAGAAACACACTCTGCTTTTGAGAAAAGAGCACTCTTCTACTCTTTTGTGTTTCCTTTGTGGTCCAAACAGTGTCCTTGCTCAGAACAAAAGAACTGTGCTTCCTACACAATGGGCCATATCTAGTTCAACTCAGCTTATGAAACTAACAAGAACAGTAGCTCCTCTTCAGTCCAATATACTGTACTTGCTGGGAACAGACGCGAGAGCTATTTGCACTGTATATGGCAATGGAAGCCCAATAGTGACTCTTCTTACCAGAAAACAACTCTTGCTCGTAGGACCAAAAACTGCATGGGATTCAACTCCATTTAGGACTGGGAAACAAACACTGGCTTGCCTTACAAGAAAAACACTCTGCTTTTGAGAAAAGAGCACTCTTATACTCTACTGTGTTTCCAATGGGGTCCGAACAGTGAGCTTGCTCAGAACAAAAGAACTGTGCTTCCTACACACACGGGCCATATCTAGTTCAACTCTGCTTAAGAAACTGATAAGAACAGTAGCTCATCTTCAGTCCAATACACTGTACCTGCTGGGAACAGACGCGAGTGCTATTTGCACTATGTATGGCAATGGGAGCACAATAGTGACTGTCCTTACCAGAAGACAACTCTAGCTTGTAGGACCTGAAACTGCATGTGATTCAACTCCATTTAGGACTGGGAAACAAACGCTAGATCGCCTTACAAGAAACACACTCTGCTTTTGATAAAAGATCACTCTTCTACTCTACTGTGTTTCCTATAGGGCTAGAACAGTGAGCTTGCTCAGAACATAAGAACTGTGCTTCCTACACACACGGGCCATATCTAGTTCAACTCTGCTTAGGAAACTGACAAGAACAGTAGCTCCTCTTCATACCGATACACTGTACTTACTGGGGACAGACGCTAGTGCTTTTTGCACTGTGTATGGCAATGGGAGCGCAATAGTGACTTTCCTTACCAGAAAACAACTCTTGCTCGTAGGATCAAAAACTGCATGTGATTCAACTCCATTTAGTACTGTGAATCAAACGCTAGCTCGCCTTACGAGAAACACACTCTGCTTTTGAGAAAAGATCACTCTTCTACTCTACTGTGTTTTTTATAGGGCCAGAACAGTGAGCTTGCTCAGAACAAAAGAACTGTGCTTCCTACACACACGGCCTTATCTAGTTCAATTCTGCTTAGGAAACTGACAACAACAGTAGATCCTCTTCAGTCCAATACACTGTACATGCTGGGAACTGACGCCAGTGCTACTTGCACTGTGTATGACAATGGGGGCACAATAGTGACTCTTCTTACCAGAAAACAACTCTTGCTCTTAGGACCAGAAACTGCATGTGATTGAACTCCATTTAGGACTAGGAAACAAATGCTACCTCGCCTTCCAAGAAACACACTGTGCTTTTGAGAAAAGGGCACTCTTCTACTATACTGTGTTTCTTATGGGTTCGAACAGTGAGCTTGCTCAGAACAAAGGAACTGTGCTTCCTACACACAAGGCCATATCTAGTTCAATTCTGCTTAGGATACTGAAAAGAACAGTAGCTCCTCTTCAGTCCAATACACTGTACATGCTGGGAACAGACGCCAGTGTTATTTGCCCTGTGTATGAAAATGGGATCGCAATAGTGACTCTTCTCACCAGAAAACAACTCTTGCGCGTAGGACCAGAAACTGCATGGGATTCAACTCCATTTAGGACTGGGAAACAAACGCTAGCTCGCCTTACAAGAAACACACTCTGCTTTTGAGAAAAGAGCACTCTTCTACTCTACTGTGTTTCCTGTGGGGTCCAAACAGTGAGATTGCTCAGAACAAACGAATTGTGCTTCCTACACACACGGGCCATATCTAGTTCAACTCTGCTTAGGAAACTGACAAGAACAGTAGCTCCTCTTCAGTCCAATACACTGTACTTGCTGGGAACAGACGCCAGTGATATTTGCACTGTATATGGCAATGGGAGCGCAATAGTGACTCTTCTTACCAGAAAACAACTCTTGCTCGTAGGACCAGAAACTGCATGGGATTCAACTCCATTTCAGACTGGGAAACAAACACTAGCTCACCTTACAAGAAACACACTCTGCTTTTGAGAAAAGAGCACTCTTCTACTCTACTGTGTTTCCTATGTGGTCCTAACAGTGAGCTTGCTCAGAACAAAAGAACTGTTCTTCCTATACACAGGGGCCATATCTAGTTCAACTCTGCTTAGGAAACTGACAAGAACAGTAGCTCCTCTTAAGTCCAATACACTGTACTTGCTGGGAACAGACGCCAGTGCTATTTGCACTGTGTATGGCAATGGGAGCGCAATAGTGACTCTTCTTACCAGAAGCCAAATCTTGCTCGTAGGACCAGAAACTACATGTGATTCAACTCCATTTAGGACTGGGAAACAAACGCGAGCTCTCCTTACAAGAAACACACTCTGCTTTTGAGAAAAGAGCACTCTTCTACTCTACTGTGTTTCCTATGGTTTCGAAAAGTGAGCTTGCTCAGTACAAAAGCACTGCGCTTCCTACACACACGGGCCACATCTAGTTCAATTCTGCTTAGGAAACTGACAAGAACAGTAGATCCTCTTCAGTCCAATACACTGTACAAGCTGGGAACAGACGCCAGTGCTATTTGCCCTGTGTATGGCAATGGAAGCGCAATAGTGACTCTTCTTACCAGAAAACAACTCTTGCTCGTAGGACCAGAAACTGCATGTGATTCAAATCCATTTAGGACTGGGAAACAAATGCTAGCTCGCCTTACAAGAAACACACTCTGCTTTTGAGAAAAGGGCACTCTTCTACTCTACTGTGTTTCCTATGGGTTCGAACAGTGAGCTTGCTCAGAATAAAAGAACTGTGCTTCCTACACACACGGCCATATCTAGTTCAATTCTGCTTAGGAACCTGACAAGAACAGTAGATCCTCTTCCGTCCAATACACTGTATTTGCTGCGAACAGAGGCCAGTGGTCTTTGTCCTGTGTATGGCAATGGCAGCACAATAGTGACTCTTCTTACCAGAAAACAACTCTTGCTCGTAGTACCATAAACTGCATGGGATTCAACTCCATTTAGGACTGGGAAACAAACGCTAGCTCGCCTTACAAGAAACACACTCTGCTTTAGAGAAAAGAGCACTCTTCTACTCTACTGTGTATCCTATGTGGTCCAAACAGTGAGCTTGCTCAGAACAAAAGAACTGTGCTTCCTACACACGGATCATATCTAGTTCAACTCTGCTTAGGAAACTGACAAGAACAGTAGCACCTATTCAGTCCAATACACTGTACTTGCTGGGAACAGACGCGAGTGCTATTTGCACTGTGTATCGCAATGGGAGCACAATGTGACTTTTCTTACCAGAAAACAACTCTTGTTCATAGGACCAAAAACTGCATGTGATTCAACTCCACTTAGGACTAGGAAAAAAACGCTAGCTCGCCTTACAAGAAACAAACTCTGCTTTTGAGAAATGAGTACTATTCTTCTCTACTGTGTTTCCTATAGTGCAAGAACAGTGATCTTGCTCAGAACATAAGAACTGTGCTTCCTACACACACGGGCCATATCTAGTTCAACTCTGCTTAGGAAACTGACAAGAACAGTAGCTCCTCTTCAGTCCAATACACTGTACTTGCTGGGAACAGACGCCAGTGCTATTTGCCCTGTGTATGACAATGGGAGCTCAATAGTTACTCTTCTTACCAAAAAAATCTCTTGCTCGTAGGATCAGAAACTGCATGTTTTTCACCTCCATTTAGGACTGGGAAACAAACGCTAGCTGGCCTTACAAGAAACACACTCTGCTCTTGAGAAAAGAGCACTCTTATACTCTACTGTGTTTCCTACAGGGCCAAAACAGTGAACTTGCTCAGAACAAAAGAACTGTGCTTCCTACACACACGGCCATATCTATTTCAATTCTGCTTAGGAAACTGACAAGATCAGTAGATCCTCTTCCGCCCCATACACTGTACTTGCTGGAAACAGACGCCAGTGCTATTTGCCCTGTGGATGACAATGGGAAGAGCACTAGTGACTCTTCTTACCGGAAAACAACTCTTGCTCTTAGGACCAGAAACTGCATGTGATTCAACTCCATTTAAAACTGGGAAACAAACGCTACCTCGTCTTACAAGAAAGACACTCTGCTTTTGAGAAAAGAGCACTCTTCTACTCTACTGGGTTTCCTATATGGCCAGAATAGTGAGCTTGCTCAGAAAAAAAGAACTGTGCTTCCTACACACACGGGCTATATCTAGTTCAACTCTGCTTAGGAAACTGACAAGAACAGTACCTCCTCCTCAGTCCAATACATTGTACATGCTGGGAAGAGACGCCAGTGTTATTTGCCCTGTGTATGACAATGGGAGCGCAATAGTGACTCTTCTTACCAGAAAACAACTCTTGCTCGTAGAACCAGAAACTGCATGGGATTCAACTCCATTTCAGATTGGGAAACAAATGTTAGCTTGGCTTACAAGAAACACACTCTGCTTTTGAGAAAAGAGCACTCTTCTACTCTACTGTATTTCCTTTGGGGTCCGAACAGTGAGCTTGCTCAGAACAAAAGAACTGTGCTTCCTACACACATGGGCCATATCTAGTTCAACTCTGCTTAGGAAACTGACAAGAACATTAGCTCCTCTTCAGTCCAATACACTGTACTTGAAGGGAACAGACGCGAGTCCTATTTGCACTGTGTGTGGCAATGGGAGGGCAATAGTGACTTTCCTTACCAGAAAACTACTCTTGCTCGTAGGACCAAATACTGCATGTGATTCAACTCCATTTAGGACTGGGAAACAAACGCTAGCTTGCCTTACAAGAAACACACTCTGCTTTTGAGAAAAGAGCACTCTTCTACTCTACTGGGTTTCCTATAGGGCCAGAACAGTGAGCATGCTCAGAACAAAAGAACTGTGCTTCCTAAACACACGGCCATATCTAGTTCAATTCTGCTTAGGAAACTGACAAGAACAGTAGCTCCTCTTCAGTCCAATACACTGTAATTGCTGGGAACACATGCGAGTGCTGTTTGCTCTGTGTATGGCAATCAGAGCACAATAGTGACTTTCTTTAACAGAAAACAACTCTTGCTCTTAGGATCAAAAACTGCATGTGATTCAACTCCTTTTAGGACTGGGAAACAAACGCTAGCTTGCCTTACAAGAAACACACTCTGCTTTTGAGAAAAGATCACTCCTCTACTCTACTGTGTTTTTTATAGGGCCAGAAAAGTGAGCTTGCTTAGAACAAAAGAACTGTGCTTCCTACACACACGGCCATATATAGTTCAATTCTGCTTAGGAAACTGGCAACAACAGTAGATCCTCTTCAGTCCAATACACTGTACATGCTGGGAACAGACGCCAGTGCTATTTGCCCTGTGTATGACAATGGGAGTGCAATAGTGACTCTTCTTACCAGAAAACAACTCTTGATCTTGGGACCAGAAACTGCATGTGTTTGAACTCCTTTTAGGACTGGGAAACAAATGCTAGTTGCCTTACCAGAAACACACTCTGGTTTTGAGAAAAGAGCACTCTTCTACTCTACTGTGTTTCCTACAGAGCCAAAATAGTGACCTTGCTCAGAACAAAAGAACTGTGCTTCCTACACACACGGACATATCTGGTTCAATTCTGCTTAGGAAACTGACAAGAACAGTAGCTCCTCTTCAGTCCAATACACGGTACATGCTGGGAACAGAAGCCAGTGCTATTTGCCCTGTGTATGACAATGGGAGCGCAATAGTGATTCTTCTTACCAGAAAACAACTCTTGCTCGTAGGACCAGAAACTACATGTGATTCAACTCCATTTAGGACTGGGAAACAAACGCTAGCTCGCCTTACAAGAAACACACTCTGCATTTGTGAAAAGATCACTCTTCTCCTCTACTATGTTTCCTACAGGGACAGAACAGTGAGCTTGCTTAGAACAAATGAACTGAGCTTCCTACACACAGGGGCCATATCTAGTTCAACTCTGCTTAGGGAATTGAGAAGAACAGTATCTCCTTTTAAGTCCAATACACTGTACTTGCTGGGAACAGACGCGAGTGCTATTTGCACTGTGTATGTCAATGGGAGCGCAATAGTGACTTTCCTTACCAGAAAACAACTCTTGCTCGTAGGACCAGAAACTGCATGGGATTCAACTCCATTTCAGACTGGGAAACAAATGTTAGCTTGCCTTACAAGAAACACACTCTGCTTTTGAGAAAAGAGCACTCTTCTACTCTACTGTATTTCCTTTGGGGTCCGATCAGTGAGCTTGCTCAGAACAAAAGAACTGTGCTTCCTACACACACGGGCCATATCTAGTTCAACTCTGCTTAGGAAACTGACAAGAACAGTAGATCCTCTTCAGTCCAATACACTGTACATGCTGGGAACTTACGCCAGTGCTACTTGCACTGTGTATGACAAAGGGAGCACAATAGTGACTCTTCTCACCAGAAAACAACTCTTGCTCGTAGGACCAAAAACTGCATGGGATTCAACTCCTTTTATGACTGGGAAACAAACGCTAGCTCGCCTTACAAGAAACACACTCTGCTTTTGAGAAAAGAGCACTCTTCTACTCTACTGTGTTTCCTATGGGTTCGAACAGTGAGCTTGCTCAGTACAAAACACTGTGCTTCCTACACACACGGCCATATCTAGTTCAATTCTGCTTAGGAAACTGACAAGAACAGTAGATCCTCTTCAGTCCAATACACTGTACAAGCTGGGAACAGACGCCAGTGCTATTTGCCCAGTATATGACAATGGAAGCGAAATAGTGACTCTTCTTACCAGAAAACAATTCTTGCTCGTAGGACCCCAAACTGCATGTGATTCAAATCCATTTAGGACTGGGAAACAAACGCTAGCTCGCCTTAAAAGAAACACACTTTGCTTTTGAGAAAAGGGCACTCTTCTTCTCTACTGGGTTTCCTGTAGGGCCAGAACAGTGTGCATGCTCAGAAAAAAAGAACTGTGCTTCCTACACACACGGCCATATATAGTTCAATTCTGCTTAGGAAACTGACAAGAACAGTAGCTCCTCTTCAGTTCAATACACTGTACTTGCTGGGAACAGACACAAGTGCTATTTGTACTGTGTATGGTAATGGGAGCGCAGTAGTGACTCTTCTTACCAGAAAACAACTCTTGCTCTTATGACCAAAAACTACATGTTAATCAACTCCATTTAAGACTGGGAAACAAACGCAAGTTCACCTTACAGGAAACACACTCTGCTTTTGACAAAAGAGCACTCTTCTACTCTACTGTGTTTCCTATGGGGTGCAAACAGTGAGCTTGCTCAGAAAAAAAGAACTGTGCTTCCTACACACACTGCCATATGTAGTTCAATTCTGCTTAGGAACCTAACAAAAACAGTAGATCCTCTTCAGTCCAATTCACTGTACATGCTGGGAACAGACGCCAGTGCTATTTGCCCTGTGTATGAGAATGGTAGCGCAATAGCGACTCTTCTTACCAGAAAACAACTCTTGCTCGTAGGACCAGAAACTGCATGTGATTCAACTCCATTTAGGACTGGGAAACAAACGCGAGCTCGCCGTACAAGAAACACACTCTGCTTTTGAGAAAAGACCACTCTTCTACTCTTTTATGTTTCCTATGGGGTCCGAACAGTGAGCTTGCTCAGAACAAAAGAACTGTGCTTCCTACACACACGGGCCATATCTAGTTAACTCTGCTTAGGAAACTGACAAGAATAGTAGATTCTCTTCAGTCCAGTACACTGTACTTGCTGAGAACAGACGCGAGTGCTATTTGCACTGTGTATGGCAATGGGAGCACAATAGTGACTTTCCTTACCAGAAAACAACTCTTGCTCATAGGACCAGAAACTGCATGTGGTTCAACTCCATTTAGGACTGGGAAACAAACGCTAGCTCGCCTTACAAGAAACACACTCTGCTTTTGAGAAAAGAGCAGTCTTCAACTCTACTGTGTTTCCTTTAGGGCCAGAACAGTCAGGTTGCTCAGAACAAAAGAACTGTGCTTCCTACACACAGGGGCCATATCTAGTTCAACTCTGCTTAGGAAACTGACAAGAACAGTAGCTCCTCTTCAGTCCAATACACTGTATATGCTGGGAACAGACGCCAGTGGTATTTGCCCTGTGCATGTCAATGGGAGCGCAATAGTGACTCTTCTTCCCCGAAAACAACTCTTGCTCGAGGGCCGGAAACTGCATGTGATTCAACTCCATTTAAGACTGCGAAACAAACGCTAGCTTGCCTTACGAGAAACACACTCTGCTTTCTGAGAAACGAGCACTCTTCTACTCTACTGTGTTTCCTATGGCGTCCGAACAGTGAGCTTGCTCAGAACAAAAGAACTGTGCTTCCTACACACACGGCCAAATTTAGTTCAATTCTGCTTAGGAACCTGACAAGAACAGGAGATCTTCTTCAGTCCAATACACTGTACATGCTGGGAACAGACGCCAGTGCTATTTGCCCTGTGTATGACAATGGGAGCACAATAATGACTCTTCTTACCAGAAAAAAACTCTTGCTTGTAGGACCAGAAACTGCATGTGATTCAACTCCATTTAGGACTGGGAAAGAAACGCGAGCTCGCTGTACAAGAAACACACTCTGCTTATGAGAAAAGAGCACTCTTCTACTCTTCTGTGTTTCCTACGGGGTCCGAACAGTGAGCTTGCTCAGAACAAAAGAACTGTGCTTCCTACACACACGGGCCATATCTAGTTCATCTCTGCTTAGGAAACTGAGAAGAACAGTAGATCCTCTTCATTCCAGTACACTGTACTTGCTGGGAACAGACGCAAGTGCTATTTGCATTGTGTTTGGCAATGGGAGCACAACAGTGACTTTTTTTTACCAGAAAACAACTCTTGCTCATAGGACAAGAAACTGCATGTGACTCAACTTCATTTAGGACTCGGAAACAAACGCTAGCTCGCCTTACAAGAAACACACTGTGTTTTTGAGAAAAGATCACTCTTCTACTCTACTGTGTTTCCTATAGGGCCAGAACAATGAGCTTGCTTAGAACAAAAGAACTGTGCCTCCTACACACACAGGCCATATCTAGTTCAACTCTGCTTAGGAAACTGACAAGAACAGTAACTTCTATTCAGTCCAATACACTGTACTTGCTGGGAACAGACGCGAGTGCTCTTTGCACTGTCTATGGAAATGAGAGCACAATAGTGACTCTTTTTACCAGAAAACAACTCTTGCTCGTAGGACCAGAAACTGCATGTGATTCAACTCCATTTAGGACTGGGAAACAAACGCTAGCTCGCCTTAAAAGAAACACGCTCTGCTTTTGAGAAAAGGGAACACTTCTACTCTACTGTGTTTCCTATGGGGTCCGAAAAGTGAGCTTGCTCAGAATAAAAGAACTGTGCTTCCTACACACACGGGCCATATCTAGTTCAACTCTGCTTAGGAAACAGACAAGAACAGTAGATCCGCTTCAGTCCAATACACTGTACATGCTGGGAACAGACGCGAGTGCTATTTGCACTGTGTATGACAATGGGAGCGCAAAAGTGACTCCTCTTACCAGAAAACAACTCTTGCTCATAGGAACAGAAACTGCATGGGATTCAACTCCATTTAGGACTGGGGAACAAATGCAAGCTCGCCTTACAAGAAACATACTCTGCTTTTGAGAAAAGAGCACTCATCTTCTCTACTCTGTTTCCTATAGGGCCAGAACAGTAATCTTGCTCAGAACAAAAGAACTGTGCTTCCTACACACACGGGCCATATCTAGTTCAACTCTGCTTAGGAAACTGACAAGAACAGTAGCTCCTCTTCAGTTCAATACACTGTACTTGCTGGGAACAGACGCACGTGCTATTTGTACTGTGTATAGCAATGGGAGCGCAGTAGTGACTCTTCTTACCAGAAAACAACTCTTGCTCATACGACCAAAAACTACATGTTTACTCAACTCCATTTAAGACTGGGAAACAAACGCAAGCCCACCTTACAAGAAAAACACTCTGCTTTTGACAAAAGAGCACTCTTCTACTGTACTGTGTTTCCTATGGGGTCCAAACAGTGAGCTTGCTCAGAAAAAAAGAACTGTGCTTCCTACACACACTGCCATATCTAGTTCAATTCTGCTTAGGAACCTGACAAAAACAGTAGATCCTCTTCAGTCCAATACATTGTACATGCTGGGAACAGACGCCAGTGCTATTTGCCCTGTGTATGACAATGGAAACACAATAGTGACTCTTCTTACCAGAAAACAACTCTTGCTCGTAGGACCAGAAACTGCATTTGATTCAACTCCATTTAGGACTGGGAAACAAACGCGAGCTCGCCGTACAAGAAAAACTCTGCTTTTGAGAAAAGACCACTCTTCTACTCTTCTGTGTTTCCTATGGGGTCCGAACAGTGAGCTTGCTCAGAACAAAAGAACTGAGCTTCCTACACCCACGGGCCATATCTAGTTTAACTCTGCTTAGGAAACTGATAAGAACAGTAGATTCTCTTCAGTCCAATACACTGTATATGCTGGGAACAGACGCCAGTGCTATTTGCCCTGTGCATGTCAATGGGAGCACAATAGTGACTCTTCTTCCCCAAAAACAACTCTTGCTCATATGACCAAAAACTACATGTTAATCAACTCCATTTAAGACTAGGAAACAAACGCAAGTTCTCCTTACAAGAAACACACTCTGCTTTTGACAAAAGAGCACTCTTCTACTCTACTGTGTTTCCTATGGGGTGCAAACAGTGAGCTTGCTCAGAAAAAAAGTACTGTGCTTCCTACACACACTGCCATATCTAGTTCAATTCTGCTTATGAACCTGACAAAAACATTAGATCCTCTTCAGTCCAATACACTGTACATGCTGGGAACAGACGCCAGTGCTATTTGCCCTGTGTATGACAATGGGAGCGCAATAGCGACTCTTCTTACCAGAAAACAACTCTTGCTTGTAGGACCAGAAACTGCATGTGATTCAACTCCATTTAGGACTGGGAAACAAACGCGAGCTCGCCGTACAAGAAACACACTCTGCTTTTGAGAAAAGACCACTCTTCTACTCTTCCATGTTTCCTATGGGGTCCGAACAGTGAGCTTGCTCAGAACAAAAGAACTGTGCTTCCTACACACACGGGCCATATCTAGTTTAACTCTGCTTAGGAAACTGACAAGAAAAGTAGATTCTCTTCAGTCCAGTACACTGTCCTTGCTGGGAACAGATGCGAGTGCTATTTGCACTGTGTATGTAAATGGGAGCGCAATAGTGACTTATCTTACCAGAAAATAACTCTTGCTCATAGGACCAGAAACTGCATGTGGTTCAACTCCATTTAGGACTGGGAAACAAACGCGAGCTCGCCTTACAAGAAACACACTCTGCTTTTGAGAAAAAAGCAGTCTTCTACTCTACTGTGTTTCCTTTAGGGCCAGAACAGTCAGGTTGCTCAGAACAAAAGAACTGTTCTTCCTACACACTGGGGCCATATCTAGTTCAACTCTGCTTAGGAAACTGACAAGAACAGTAACTCCTCTTCAGTCCAATACACTGTATATGCTGGGAACAGACGCCAGTGCTATTTGCCCTGTGCATGTCAATGGGAGCGCAATAGTGACTCTTCTTCCTCTAAAACAACTCTTGCTCGAGGGCCAGAAACTCCATGTGATTCAACTCCATTTAAGACTGGGAAACAAACGCTAGCTCGCCTTACAAGAAACACACTCTGCTTTTTGAGAAACGAGCACTCTTCTACTCTACTGTGTTTCCTATGGGGTCCGAACAGTGAGCTTGCTCAGAACAAAAGAACTGTGCTTCCTACACACAGGGCCAAATTTAGTTTAATTCTGCTTAGGAACCTGACAAGAACAGTAGATCTTCTTCAGTCCAATACACTGTACATGCTGGGAACAGACGCGAGTGCTATTTGCACTGTGTATGAAAATGGGAACACAATAGTGACTCTTCTTACCAGAAAACAACTCTTGCTCATAGGACCTGAACCTGCATGGGGTTCAACTCCATTTAGGACTGGGAAACAAACACTAGCTAGCATTACAAGAAACACACTCTGCTTTTGAGAAAAGAGCACTCTTCTACTCTACTGTGTTTCCTACGTGGTCCGAACAGTGAGCTTGCTCAGAATAAAGGAACTGTGCTTCCTACACACACGGGCCATATCTAGTTCAACTCGGCTTAGGAAACTGACAAGAACAGTAGCTCCTCTTCAGACCAATACACTGTACTCGCTGGGAACAGACGCAAGTGCTATTTGTACTGTGTTTGGCAATGGGAGCGCAGTACTGACTCTTCTTATCAGAAAACAACTCTTGCTTGTACGACCAAAAACTACATGTTACTCAACTCCATTTAAGACTGAGAAACAAATGCAAGCTCACCTTACAAGAAACACACTCTGCTTTTGCCAAAAGAGCACTCTTCTACCCTACTGTGTTTCCTATGGGGTCCAAGCAGTAAGCTTGCTCAGAAAAAAAGAACTGTGCTTCTTACACACACTGCCATATCTAATTCAATTCTGCTTAGGAAACTGACAAGAACAGTAGATCCTCTTCTGTCCAATAAACTGTACGTGCTGGGAACAGACGCAAGTGCTATTTGCCCTGAGTATGGCAATGGGAGCGCAATAGTGACTTTCCTTACCAGAAAACAATCCTTGCACATAGGACCAGAAACTGCATGTGGTTCAAATCCATTTACGAATGGGATATAAACGCTAGCTCGCCTTACAAGAAACACACTCTACTTTTGAGAAACGAGCACTCTTCTACTCTACTGTGTTTCCTATGGGGTCCGAACAGTGAGCTTGCTCAAAACGAAAGAACTGTGCTTCCTACACACACGGGCCATATCTAGTTCAACTCTGCTAAGGAAACTGACAAGAACAGTAGCTCCTCTTCAGTCCAATACACTGTACATGCTGGGAACAGACGGGAGTGCTCTTTGCACTGTGTATGACAATGGGAACACAATAGTGACTCTTCTTACCAGAAAACAACTCTTGCTCATAGGACCAGAAACTGCATGGGATTCAACTCCATTTAGGACTGGGAAACAAACGCTAGCTAGCATTACAAGAAACACACTCTGCTTTAGAGAAAAGAGCACTCTTCTACTCTACTGTGTTTTCTATAGGGCCAGAACAGTGAGCTTGCTCAGAACAAAAGAACTGTGCTTCCCACACACGGGCTATATCTAGTTCAACTCTGCTAAGGAAACTGACAAGAACAGTAGCTCCTCTTCAGTCTGATACACTGTGCTTGCTGGGAACAGACGCGAGTGCTATTTGCACTGTGTATGGCAATGGGAGCACAATAGTGAATCTTCTTACCAGAAAACAACTCTTGCTCATAGGACCAGAAACTGCATGTGATTCAACTCCATTTAGGACTAGGAAAAAAATGCTAGCTCGCCTTACATGAAACACACTCTGCTTTTGAGAAAAGAGCACTCTTCTACTCTACTGTGTTTCCTATGGGGTCCGAACAGTGAGCTTGCTCAGAACAAAAGAACTGTGCTTCCCACACACGGGCCATATCTAGTTCAACTCTGCCTGGGAAACTGACAAGAACAGTAGATCCTCTTCCTTCCGATACACTGTACTTGCTGGGAACAGACACGAGTGCTATTTACACTGTGTATGGCATTTGGAGCGCAATAGTTACTCTTCTTACCAGAAAAGAACTCATGCTCGTAGGACCAAAAACTGGCTGTGACTCAACTCCATTTAGGACTAGGAAACAAACGCAAGCTCGCCTTACAAGAAACACACTCTGCTTTTGAGAAAAGAGCACTCTTCTACTCTACTGTGTTTCTATGGGGTCTGAACAGTGAGCTTGCTCAGAACAAAAGAACTGTGCTTCCTATACACACGGCCATATCTAGTTCAATTCTGCTTAGGAACCTGACAAGAACAGTAGATCCTCTTCAGTCCAATACACTGTACTTGCTGGGAACAGACGCCAGTGCTATTTGCACTGTGTATGGCAATTGGAGCACAATAGTGACTCGTCTTACCAGAAAACAACTCTTGCTCGTAGAACAAAAAACTGCATGTGACTCAACTCCATTTAGGACTGGGAAACAAACTCTAGCTCGCCTTACAAGAAACACACTCTGCTTTTGAGAAAAGTGCACTCATCTACTCTACTGTGTTTCCTATAGGGCCAGAAGAGTGAGCTTGCTCAGAACAAAAGAACTGTGCTTCCTACACACACGGCCATATCTAGTTCAATTCTGCTTTGGAACCTGACAAGAACAGTAGATCCTTTTCAGTCCAATACACTGTACTTGCTGGGAACACACGCCAGTGCTATTTGTCCTGTGTACGGCAATGGCAGTGCAATAGTGACTATTTTTACCATAAAACAATTCTTGCTCGTAGGACCAGAAACTGCATGTGATTCAACTCCATTTAGGACTGGGAAACAAACACTAGCTCGCCTTACAAGAAACATACTCTGCTTTAGAGAAAAAAGTACTCTTCTACTCTACTGTGTTTCCTATAGGGCCAGAACAGTGAGCTTGCTCAGAGCAAAAGAACTGTGCTTCCCACACGGGACATATCTAGTTCAACTCTGCTTAGGAAACTGACAAGAACAGTAGCTCCTCTTCATTCTGATACACTGTACTTGCTGGGAACAGACGCCAGTGCTATTTGCACTGTGTATGGCAATGAGAGCGCAATAGTGACTTTCCTTACTAGAAAACAACTCTTGCTCATAGGACCAGAAACTGCATGGGATTCAACTCCATTTAGGACTGGGAAACAAACGCGAGCAGGCCTTACCAGAAACACACTCTGCTTTAGAGAAAAGAGCACTTTTCTACTCTACTGTGTTTCCTATAGAGCCAGAACAGTGTGCTTGCTCAGAACATAAGAACTGTGCTTCCTACAAACACGGGTCCTATCTAGTTCAACTCTGCTTAGGAAACTGACAAGAACAGTATGTCCTCTTCAGTCTAATACACTGTACTTGCTGGGAACAGACACGAGTGCTATTTGCACTGTGTATGGCAATTGGAGCACAATAGTGACTCTTCTTACCAGAAAACAACTCTTGCTTGTAGAAAAAAAAGCTGCATGTGATTCAACTCCATTTAGGACTGGGAAACAAACTCTATCTTGCCTTACAAGAAACACACTCTACTTTTGAGAAAAGAGCACTCTTCTACTCTACTGTGTTTCCTAAAGGGCCAGAACAGTGAGCTTGCTCAGAACAAAAGAACTGTGCTTCCCACGCACGGGCCATATCTAGTTCAACTCTGCCTAGGAAACTGACAAGAACAGTAGCTCCTCTTCAGTCCGATACACTGTACTTGCTGGGAACAGACGCGAGTGCTATTTGCACTGTGTATGGCAATGGGAGCACAAAAGTGACTTTCCTTACCAGAAAACAACTCTTGATCGTAGGACAGAAACTGCATGTGATTCAACTCCATTTAAGACTGGGAAACAAACGCTAGCTTGCCTTACAAGAAACACACTCTACTTTTGAGAAAAGAGCACTCTTCTACACTACTGTGTTTCCTATGGGGTCCGAACAGTGAGCTTGCTCTGAACAAAAGAACTGTGCTTCCTACACACACTGATCATATCTAGTTCAACTCTGCTTAGGAAACTGACAAGAACAGTAGCTGCTCTTTAGTCCAATACACTGTACTTGCTGGGAACAGACACGAGTGCTATTTGCACTGTGTATGGCAATTGGAGCACAATTGTGACTCTTATTACCAGAAAACAACTCTTGCTCGTAGGACCAAAAACTGCCTGTGACTCAACTCCATTTAGGACTGGGAAACAAACGCGAGTTCGCCTTACAAGAAACACACTCTGCTTTAGAGAAAAGAGCACTCTTCTACTCTACTGTGTTTCGTATAGGGTCCGAACAGTGAGGTTGCTCAGAACAAAAGAACTGTGCTTCCTACACACACGGCCATATCTAGTTCAATTCTGCTTAGGAACCTGACAAGAACAGCAGATCCTCTTCAGTCCAATACACTGTATTTGCTGTGAACAGAGGCCAGTGCTATTTGTCCTGTGTATGGCAATGCCAGCACAAAAGTGACTCTTCTTAGGAGAAAACAACTCTTGCTCGTAGTACCAGAAACTGCATGGGATTCAACTCCATTTAGGACTGCGAAACAAACGCTAGCTCGCCTTACAAGAAACACACTCTACTTTAGAGAAAAGAGCACTCTTCTACACTACTGTGTGTCCTTTGGGGTCCAAACTGTGAGCTTGCTCAGAACAAAAGAACTGTGCTTCCTACACACACGGATCATATCTAGTTCAACTCTGCTTAGGAAACTGACAAGAACAGTAGCACCCATTCAGTCCAATACACTGTACTTGCTGGGAACAGACCGGAGTGCTATTTGCACTGTGTAAGGCAATGGGAGCGCAATGTGACTTTTCTTACCAGAAAACAACTCTTGTTCATAGGACCAAAAACTGCATGTGATTCAACTCCATTTAGGACTAGGAAACAAACGCTAGCTCGCCTTACAAGAAACACATTCTGCTTTTGAGAAAAGAGTACTATTCTTCACTACTGTGTTTCCTATAGTGCCAGAACAGTGATCTTGCTCAGAACATAAGAACTGTGCTTCCTACACACAAGGGCCATATCTAGTTCAACTCTGCTTAGGAAACTCACAAGAACAGTACCTCCTCTTCAGTCTGATACACTGTACTTGCTAGGAACAGACGCTAGTGCTATTTGCACTGTGTATGGCAATGGGAGCGCAATAGTGACTTTCCTTACCAGAAAACAACTCTTGCTCGTAGGACCAGAAACTGCATGTGATTCAACTCCATTTAGGACTGGAAAACAAACGCTAGCTCTCCTTAAAAGAAACACACTCTGCTTTTGAGAAAAGAGCACTCTTCTACTCTACTGTGTTTAATATTGGGTCCGAACAGTGAGCTTGCTCAGAACAAAAGACCTGTGCTTCCTACACACACGGCCATATCTAGTTCAATTCTGCTTAGGAACCTGACAAGAACAGTAGATACTCTTCAGTCCAATACACTGTACTTGCTGGGAACAGACGCCAGTGCTATTTGTCCTGTGTATGGCAATGGCAGCGCAATAGTGACTCTTCTTACCATAAAACAACTCTTGCTCATAGGACCAAAAACTGCCTGTGACTCAACTCCATTTAGGACTGGGAAACAAACGCGAGCTCGCCTTACAAGAAACACACTCTGCTTTTGAGAAAAGAGCACTCTTCTACTCTACTGTGTTTCCTATGGGGTCCGAACAGTGAGCTTGCTCAGAACAAAAGAACTGTGCTTCCTACACACACGGCCATATCTAGTTCAATTCTGCTTAGGAACCTGACAAGAACAGTAGATCCTCTTCAGTCCAATACACTGTACTTGCTGGGAACAGACGCCAGTGCTATTTGCACTGTGTATGGCTATTGGAGCACAATAGTGACTCGTCTTACCAGAAAACAACTCTTGCTCGTAGAACAAAAAACTGCATGTGACTCAACTCCATTTAGGACTGGGAAACAAACTCTAGCTCGCCTTACAAGAAACATACTCTGTTTAGAGAAAAGAGTACTCTTCTACTCTACTGTGTTTCCTATAGGGCCAGAACAGTGAGCTCGCTCAGAGCAAAAGAACTGTGCTTCCCACACGGAACATATCTAGTTCAACTCTGCTTAGGAAACTGACAAGAACAGTAGCTCCTCTTCATTCTGATACACTGTACTTGCTGGGAACAGACGCGAGTGCTATTTTCACTGTGTATGGCAATGCGAGCGCAATAGTGACTTTCCTTACTAGAAAACAGCTCTTGCTCGTAGGACAAGAAACTGCATGTGATTCAACTCCATTCAGGACTGGGAAACAAATGCTAGCTCGCCTTACATGAAACACACTCTGCTTTTGAGAAAAGAGCACTCTTCTACTCTACTGTGTTTCCTATGGGGTCCGAACAGTGAGCTTGCTCAGAACAAAAGAACTGTGCTTCCCACACACGGCCATATCTAGTTCAATTCTGATTAGGAACCTGACAAGAACAGTAGATCCTCTTCAGTCCAATACACTGTACTTGCTGGAACAGACGCCAGTGCTATTTGTCCTGTGTATGGCATTGCAGGGCAATAGTGACTCTTCTTACCAGAAAACTACTCTTGCTCGTAGTACCAGAAACTGCATGGGATTCAACTCCATTTAGGACTGGGAAACAAACGCGAGCTGGCCTTACCAGAAACACACTCTACTTTAGAGAAAAGAGCACTCTTCTACTCTACTGTGTTTCCTATAGAGCCAGAACAGTGAGCTTGCTCAGAACATAAGAACTGTGCTTCCTACAAACACGGGCCATATCTAGTTCAACTCTGCTTAGGAAACTGACAAGAACAGTATCTCCTCTTCAGTCCAATACACTGTACTTGCTGGAAACAGACACGAGTGCTATTTGCACTGTGTATGGCAATTGGAGCACAATAGTGACTCTTCTTACCAGAAAACAACTCTTGCTTGTAGGAAAAAAAACTGCATGTGATTCAACTCCATTTAGGACTGGGAAACAAACTCTATCTTGCCTTACAAGAAACACACTCTACTTTTGAGAAAAGAGCACTCTACTACTCTACTGTGTTTCCTAAAGGGCCAGAACAGTGAGCTTGCTCAGAACAAAAGAACTGTGCTTAATACACACACGGCCATATCTAGTTCAATTCTGCTTAGGAACCTGACAAGAACAGTAGATCCTCTTCATTCCAATACACTGTACTTGCTGGGAACAGACGCCAGTGCTATTTGTCCTGTGTAAGGGATTGGCAGAGCAATAGTGACTATTCTTACCATAAAACAACTCTTGCTCGTAGAACCAGAAACCGCATGTGATTCAACTCCATTTAGGACCGGGAAATAAACGCTAGCTCGCCTTACAAGAAACACACTCTGCTTTTGAGAAAAGAGCACTCTTCTACTCTACTGTTTTTCCTATAGGGCCAGAACAGTGAGCTTGCTCAGAACAAAAGAACAGTGCTTCCCACGCACGGGCCATATCTAGTTCAACTCTGCCTAGGAAACTGACAAGAACAGTAGCTCCTATTCAGTCCAATACACTGTACTTGCTGGGAACAGACGCGAGTGCTATTTGCACTGTGTATGGCAATGGGAGCACAAAAGTGACTTTCCTTACCAGAAAACAACTCTTGATCATAGGACAGAAACTGCATGGGATTCAACTCCATTTAAGACTGGGAAACAAACGCTTGCTGTCCTTACAAGAAACACACTCTACTTTTGAGAAAAGAGCACTCTTCTACACTACTGTGTTTCCTATGGGGTCCAAACAGTGAGCTTGCTCTGAACAAAAGAACTGTGCTTCCTACACACACTGATCATATCTAGTTCAACTCTGCTTAGGAAACTGACAAGAACAGTAGCTCCTCTTCACTCCAATACACTGTATTGCTGGGAACAGACACGAGTGCTATTTGCACTGAATATGGCAATTGGAGCACAATTGTGACTCTTCTTACCAGAAAACAACTCTTGCTCGTAGGACCAAAAACTGCCTGTGACTCAACTCCATTTAGGACTGGGAAACAAACGCGAGCTCGACTTACAAGAAACACACTCTGCTTTAGAGAAAAGAGCACTCTTCTACTCTACTGTGTTTCATATGGGGTCCGAGCAGTGAGGTTGCTCAGAACAAAAGAACTGTGCTTCCTACACACACGGCCATATCTAGTTCAATTCTGCTTAGGAACCTGACAAGAACAGCAGATCCTCTTCAGTCCAATACACTGTATTTGCTGTGAACAGAGGCCAGTGGTATTTGTCCTGTGTATGGCAATGGCAGCGCAATAGTGACTCTTCTTACCATAAAACAACTCTTGCTCATAGGACCAGAAACTGCATGTGATTCAACTCCATTTAGGACTGGGAAACAAAAGATAGCTCGCCTTAAAAGAAACACACTCTGCTTTAGAGAAAAGAGCACTCTTCTACTCTACTGTGTTTCCTATAGGGTTAGAAGAGTGAGCTTGCTCAGAACAAAAGAAATGTGCTTCGTACACACGGGCCATATCTAGTTCAACTCTGCTTAGGAAACTGACAAGAACAGTAGCTCATCTTCAGTCCAATACACTGTACTTGCTGGGAACAGACGCGAGTGCTATTTGCACTGTGTATGGCAATGGGAGTGCAATGTGACTTTCCTTACCACAAAACAACTCTTGTTCGTAGGACCAGAAACTGCATGTGATTCAACTCCATTTAGGACTAGGAAACAAACGCTAGCTCGCCTTACAAGAAACACACTCTGCTTTAGAGAAAAGAGCACTCATCTACTCTACTGTGTTTCCTATAGGGCCAGAACAGTGAGCTTGCTCAGAACATAAGAACTGTGCTTCCTACACACACGGGCCATATCTAGTTCAACTCTGCTTAGGAAACTGACAAGAACAGTAGCTCCTCTTCAGTCCGATACACTGCACTTGCTGGGAACAGACGCGAGTGCTATTTGCACTGTGTATGGCAATTGGAGCGCAATAGTGACTTTCCTTACAAGAAAACAACTCTTGCTCGTAGGACCAGAAACTGCATGTGATTCAACTCCATTTGGGACTGGGAAACAAATGCTAGCTCGCCTTACAAGAAACACACTCTGCTTTTGAGAAAAGAGCACTCTTCTACTCTACTGTGTTTCCTATGGGGTCCGAACAGTGAGCTTGCTCAGAACAAAAGAACTGTGCTTCCTACACACACGGCCATATCTAGTTCAATTCTGCTTAGGTAACTGACAAGAACAGTACCACCTATTCAGTCCAATACAATGTACTTGCTGGGAACACACGCGAGTGCTATTTGCACTGTGTATGGCAATGGGAGCGCAATGTGACTTTCCTTACCAGAAAACAACTCTTGTTTGTAGGACCAGAAACTGCATGGCATTCAACTCCATTTAGGACTAGGATACAATTGCTAGCTCCCCTTACAAGAAACACCCTCTGCTTTTGAGAAAAGAGCACTCTTCTACTCTACTGTGTTTCCTATGGGGTCCAAACAGTGAGCTTGCTCAGAACAAAAGAACTGTGCTTCCTACACACTGGGGCCATATCTAGTTCAACTCTGCTTAGGAAACTGACAAGAAGAATAACTCCTCTTCATCCGATACACTGTATTTGCTGGGAACAGACGCGAGTGATATTTGCACTGTGTATGGCAATGGGAGTGCTATAGTGACTTTCCTTACCAGAAAACAACTCTTGTTCGTAGGACCAGAAACTGCATGTGATTCAACTCCATTTAGGACTAGGAAACAAACGCTAGCTCGCCTTACAAGAAACACACTCTGCTTTAGAGAAAAGAGCACTCATCTACTCTACTGTGTTTCCTATAGGGCCAGAACAGTGAGCTTGCTCAGAACATAAGAACTGTGCTTCCTACACACACGGGCCATATCTAGTTCAACTCTGCTTAGGAAACTGACAAGAACAGTAGCTCCTCTTCAGTCCGATACACTGCACTTGCTGGGAACAGACGCGAGTGCTATTTGCACTGTGTATGGCAATTGGAGCGCAATAGTGACTTTCCTTACAAGAAAACAACTCTTGCTCGTAGGACCAGAAACTGCATGTGATTCAACTCCATTTGGGACTGGGAAACAAATGCTAGCTCGCCTTACAAGAAACACACTCTGCTTTTGAGAAAAGAGCACTCTTCTACTCTACTGTGTTTCCTATGGGGTCCGAACAGTGAGCTTGCTCAGAACAAAAGAACTGTGCTTCCTACACACACGGCCATATCTAGTTCAATTCTGCTTAGGTAACTGACAAGAACAGTACCACCTATTCAGTCCAATACAATGTACTTGCTGGGAACACACGCGAGTGCTATTTGCACTGTGTATGGCAATGGGAGCGCAATGTGACTTTCCTTACCAGAAAACAACTCTTGTTCGTAGGACCAGAAACTGCATGGCATTCAACTCCATTTAGGACTAGGATACAATTGCTAGCTCCCCTTACAAGAAACACCCTCTGCTTTTGAGAAAAGAGCACTCTTCTACTCTACTGTGTTTCCTATGGGGTCCAAACAGTGAGCTTGCTCAGAACAAAAGAACTGTGCTTCCTACACACTGGGGCCATATCTAGTTCAACTCTGCTTAGGAAACTGACAAGAAGAATAACTCCTCTTCATCCGATACACTGTATTTGCTGGGAACAGACGCGAGTGATATTTGCACTGTGTATGGCAATGGGAGTGCTATAGTGACTTTCCTTACCAGAAAACAACTCTTGTTCGTAGGACCAGAAACTGCATGTGATTCAACTCCATTTAGGACTAGGAAACAAACGCTAGCTCGCCTTACAAGAAACACACTCTGCTTTTGAGAAAAGAGCACTCTTCTACCCTACTGTGTTTCCTATAGAGCCAGAACAGTGAGCTTGCTCAGAACATCAGAACTGTGCTTCCTATAAACACGGGCCATATCTAGTTCAACTCTGCTTAGGAAACTGACAAGAACAGTATCTCCTCTTCAGTCCAATACACTGTACTTGCTGGGAACAGACACGAGTGCTATTTGCACTGTGTATGGCAATTGGAGCACAATAGTGACTCTTCTTACCAGAAAACAACTCTTGCTTGTAGGACAAAAAACTGCATGTGATTCAACTCCATTTAGGACTGGGAAACAAACTCTATCTCGCCTTACAAGAAACACACTCTACTTTTGAGAAAAGATCACTCTTCTACTCTACTGTGTTTCCTAAAGGGCCAGAACAGTGTGCTTGCTCAGAACAAAAGAACTGTGCTTCCTACACACACGACCATATCTAGTTCAATTCTGCTTAGGAACCTGACAAGAAAAGTAGATCCTCTTCATTCCAATACACTGTACTTGCTGGGAACAGACGCCAGTGCTATTTGTCCTGTGTACGGGATTGGCAGCGCAATAGTGACTATTCTTACCATAAAACAACTCTTGCTCGTAGGACCAGAAACCGCATGTGATTCAACTCCATTTAGGACTGGGAAATAAACGCTAGCTCGCCTTACAAGAAACACACTCTGCTTTTGAGAAAAGAGCACTCTTCTACTCTACTGTGTATCCTTTGGGGTCCAAACAGTGAGCTTGCTCAGAACAAAAGAACTGTGCTTCCTACACACACGGGCAATTTCTAGTTCAACTCTGCTTAGGAATCTGACAAGAACAGTAGCACCTATTCAGTCCAGTACACTGTACTTGCTGGGAACAGACGCGAGTGCTATTTGCACTGTGTATGGCAATGGGAGCACAAAAGTGACTTTCCTTACCAGAAAACAACTCTTGATCGTAGGACAGAAACTGCATGGGATTCAACTCCATTTAAGACTGGGAAACAAACGCTTGCTGTCCTTACAAGAAACACACTCTACTTTTGAGAAAAGAGCACTCTTCTACACTACTGTGTTTCCTATGGGGTCCAAACAGTGAGCTTGCTCTGAACAAAAGAACTGTGCTTCCTACACACACTGATCATGTCTAGTTCAACTCTGCTTAGGAAACTGACAAGAACAGTAGCTCCTCTTCACTCCAATACACTGTATTGCTGGGAACAGACACGAGTGCTATTTGCACTGTGTATGGCAATTGGAGCACAATTGTGACTCTTCTTACCAGAAAACAACTCTTGCTCGTAGGACCAAAAACTGCCTGTGACTCAACTCCATTTAGGACTGGGAAACAAATGCGAGCTCGACTTACAAGAAACACACTCTGCTTTAGAGAAAAGAGCACTCTTCTACTCTACTGTGTTTCATATGGGGTCCGAGCAGTGAGGTTGCTCAGAACAAAAGAACTGTGCTTCCTACACACACGGCCATATCTAGTTCAATTCTGCTTAGGAACCTGACAAGAACAGCAGATCCTCTTCAGTCCAATACACTGTATTTGCTGTGAACAGAGGCCAGTGGTATTTGTCCTGTGTATGGCAATGGCAGCGCTATAGTGACTCTTCTTACCATAAAACAACTCTTGCTCATAGGACCAGAAACTGCATGTGATTCAACTCCATTTAGGACTGGGAAACAAAAGCTAGCTCGCCTTAAAAGAAACACACTCTGCTTTAGAGAAAAGAGCACTCTTCTACTCTACTGTGTTTCCTATAGGGTTAGAAGAGTGAGCTTGCTCAGAACAAAAGAAATGTGCTTCGTACACACGGGCCATATCTAGTTCAACTCTGCTTAGGAAACTGACAAGAACAGTAGCTCCTCTTCAGTCCAATACACTGTACTTGCTGGGAACAGATGCGAGTGCTATTTGCACTGTGTATGGCAATGGGAGTGCAATGTGACTTTCCTTACCAGAAAACAACTCTTGTTCGTAGGACCAGAAACTGCATGTGATTCAACTCCATTTAGGACTAGGAAACAAACGCTAGCTCGCCTTACAAGAAACACACTCTGCTTTAGAGAAAAGAGCACTCATCTACTCTACTGTGTTTCCTATAGGGTCAGAACAGTGAGCTTGCTCAGAACATAAGAACTGTGCTTCCTACACACACGGGCCATATCTAGTTCAACTCTGCTTAGGAAACTGACAAGAACAGTAGCTCCTCTTCAGTCCGATACACTGCACTTGCTGGGAACAGACGCGAGTGCTATTTGCACTGTGTATGGCAATTGGAGCGCAATAGTGACTTTCCTTACAAGAAAACAACTCCTGCTCGTAGGACCAGAAACTGCATGTGATTCAACTCCATTTGGGACTGGGAAACAAATGCTAGCTCGCCTTACAAGAAACACACTCTGCTTTTGAGAAAAGAGCACTCTTCTACTCTACTGTGTTTCCTATGGGGTCCGAACAGTGAGCTTGCTCAGAACAAAAGAACTGTGCTTCCTACACACACGGCCATATCTAGTTCAATTCTGCTTAGGTAACTGACAAGAACAGTACCACCTATTCAGTCCAATACAATGTACTTGCTGGGAACACACGCGAGTGCTATTTGCACTGTGTATGGCAATGGGAGCGCAATGTGACTTTCCTTACCAGAAAACAACTCTTGTTCGTAGGACCAGAAACTGCATGGCATTCAACTCCATTTAGGACTAGGATACAATTGCTAGCTCCCCTTACAAGAAACACCCTCTGCTTTTGAGAAAAGAGCACTCTTCTACTCTACTGTGTTTCCTATGGGGTCCAAACAGTGAGCTTGCTCAGAACAAAAGAACTGTGCTTCCTACACACTGGGGCCATATCTAGTTCAACTCTGCTTAGGAAACTGACAAGAAGAATAACTCCTCTTCATCCGATACACTGTATTTGCTGGGAACAGACGCGAGTGATATTTGCACTGTGTATGGCAATGGGAGTGCTATAGTGACTTTCCTTACCAGAAAACAACTCTTGTTCGTAGGACCAGAAACTGCATGTGATTCAACTCCATTTAGGACTAGGAAACAAACGCTAGCTCGCCTTACAAGAAACACACTCTGCTTTTGAGAAAAGAGCACTCTTCTACCCTACTGTGTTTCCTATAGAGCCAGAACAGTGAGCTTGCTCAGAACATCAGAACTGTGCTTCCTATAAACACGGGCCATATCTAGTTTTACTCTGCTTAGGAAACTGACAAGAACAGTATCTCCTCTTCAGTCCAATACACTGTACTTGCTGGGAACAGACACGAGTGCTATTTGCACTGTGTATGGCAATTGGAGCACAATAGTGACTCTTCTTACCAGAAAACAACTCTTGCTTGTAGGACAAAAAACTGCATGTGATTCAACTCCATTTAGGACTGGGAAACAAACTCTATCTCGCCTTACAAGAAACACACTCTACTTTTGAGAAAAGATCACTCTTCTACTCTACTGTGTTTCCTAAAGGGCCAGAACAGTGTGCTTGCTCAGAACAAAAGAACTGTGCTTCCTACACACACGACCATATCTAGTTCAATTCTGCTTAGGAACCTGACAAGAAAAGTAGATCCTCTTCATTCCAATACACTGTACTTGCTGGGAACAGACGCCAGTGCTATTTGTCCTGTGTACGGGATTGGCAGCGCAATAGTGACTATTCTTACCATAAAACAACTCTTGCTCGTAGGACCAGAAACCGCATGTGATTCAACTCCATTTAGGACTGGGAAATAAACGCTAGCTCGCCTTACAAGAAACACACTCTGCTTTTGAGAAAAGAGCACTCTTCTACTCTACTGTTTATCCTTTGGGGTCCAAACAGTGAGCTTGCTCAGAACAAAAGAACTGTGCTTCCTACACACACGGGCAATTTCTAGTTCAACTCTGCTTAGGAATCTGACAAGAACAGTAGCACCTATTCAGTCCAGTACACTGTACTTGCTGGGAACAGACGCGAGTGCTATTTGCACTGTGTATGGCAATGGGAGCACAAAAGTGACTTTCCTTACCAGAAAACAACTCTTGATCGTAGGACAGAAAGTGCATGGGATTCAACTCCATTTAAGACTGGGAAACAAACGCTTGCTGTCCTTACAAGAAACACACTCTACTTTTGAGAAAAGAGCACTCTTCTACACTACTGTGTTTCCTATGGGGTCCAAACAGTGAGCTTGCTCTGAACAAAAGAACTGTGCTTCCTACACACACTGATCATGTCTAGTTCAACTCTGCTTAGGAAACTGACAAGAACAGTAGCTCCTCTTCACTCCAATACACTGTATTGCTGGGAACAGACACGAGTGCTATTTGCACTGTGTATGGCAATTGGAGCACAATTGTGACTCTTCTTACCAGAAAACAACTCTTGCTCGTAGGACCAAAAACTGCCTGTGACTCAACTCCATTTAGGACTGGGAAACAAAAGCGAGCTCGACTTACAAGAAACACACTCTGCTTTAGAGAAAAGAGCACTCTTCTACTCTACTGTGTTTCATATGGGGTCCGAGCAGTGAGGTTGCTCAGAACAAAAGAACTGTGCTTCCTACACACACGGCCATATCTAGTTCAATTCTGCTTAGGAACCTGACAAGAACAGCAGATCCTCTTCAGTCCAATACACTGTATTTGCTGTGAACAGAGGCCAGTGGTATTTGTCCTGTGTATGGCAATGGCAGCGCTATAGTGACTCTTCTTACCATAAAACAACTCTTGCTCATAGGACCAGAAACTGCATGTGATTCAACTCCATTTAGGACTGGGAAACAAAAGCTAGCTCGCCTTAAAAGAAACACACTCTGCTTTAGAGAAAAGAGCACTCTTCTACTCTACTGTGTTTCCTATAGGGTTAGAAGAGTGAGCTTGCTCAGAACAAAAGAAATGTGCTTCGTACACACGGGCCATATCTAGTTCAACTCTGCTTAGGAAACTGACAAGAACAGTAGCTCCTCTTCAGTCCAATACACTGTACTTGCTGGGAACAGATGCGAGTGCTATTTGCACTGTGTATGGCAATGGGAGTGCAATGTGACTTTCCTTACCACAAAACAACTCTTGTTCGTAGGACCAGAAACTGCATGTGATTCAACTCCATTTAGGACTAGGAAACAAACGCTAGCTCGCCTTACAAGAAACACACTCTGCTTTAGAGAAAAGAGCACTCATCTACTCTACTGTGTTTCCTATAGGGCCAGAACAGTGAGCTTGCTCAGAACATAAGAACTGTGCTTCCTACACACACGGGCCATATCTAGTTCAACTCTGCTTAGGAAACTGACAAGAACAGTAGCTCCTCTTCAGTCCGATACACTGCACTTGCTGGGAACAGACGCGAGTGCTATTTGCACTGTGTATGGCAATTGGAGCGCAATAGTGACTTTCCTTACAAGAAAACAACTCTTGCTCGTAGGACCAGAAACTGCATGTGATTCAACTCCATTTGGGACTGGGAAACAAATGCTAGCTCGCCTTACGAGAAACACACTCTGCTTTTGAGAAAAGAGCACTCTTCTACTCTACTGTGTTTCCTATGGGGTCCGAACAGTGAGCTTGCTCAGAACAAAAGAACTGTGCTTCCTACACACACGGCCATATCTAGTTCAATTCTGCTTAGGTAACTGACAAGAACAGTACCACCTATTCAGTCCAATACAATGTACTTGCTGGGAACACACGCGAGTGCTATTTGCACTGTGTATGGCAATGGGAGCGCAATGTGACTTTCCTTACCAGAAAACAACTCTTGTTCGTAGGACCAGAAACTGCATGGCATTCAACTCCATTTAGGACTAGGATACAATTGCTAGCTCCCCTTACAAGAAACACCCTCTGCTTTTGAGAAAAGAGCACTCTTCTACTCTACTGTGTTTCCTATGGGGTCCAAACAGTGAGCTTGCTCAGAACAAAAGAACTGTGCTTCCTACACACTGGGGCCATATCTAGTTCAACTCTGCTTAGGAAACTGACAAGAATAATAACTCCTCTTCATCCGACACACTGTATTTGCTGGGAACAGACGCGAGTGATATTTGCACTGTGTATGGCAATGGGAGTGCTATAGTGACTTTCCTTACCAGAAAACAACTCTTGTTCGTAGGACCAGAAACTGCATGTGATTCAACTCCATTTAGGACTAGGAAACAAACGCTAGCTCGCCTTACAAGAAACACACTCTGCTTTTGAGAAAAGAGCACTCTTCTACCCTACTGTGTTTCCTATAGAGCCAGAACAGTGAGCTTGCTCAGAACATCAGAACTGTGCTTCCTATAAACACGGGCCATATCTAGTTCAACTCTGCTTAGGAAACTGACAAGAACAGTAGCTCCTCTTCAGTCCAATACACTGTACTTGCTGGGAACAGACACGAGTGCTATTTGCACTGTGTATGGCAATTGGAGCACAATAGTGACTCTTCTTACCAGAAAACAACTCTTGCTTGTAGGACAAAAAACTGCATGTGATTCAACTCCATTTAGGACTGGGAAACAAACTCTATCTCGCCTTACAAGAAACACACTCTACTTTTGAGAAAAGATCACTCTTCTACTCTACTGTGTTTCCTAAAGGGCCAGAACAGTGTGCTTGCTCAGAACAAAAGAACTGTGCTTCCTACACACACGACCATATCTAGTTCAATTCTGCTTAGGAACCTGACAAGAACAGTAGATCCTCTTCATTCCAATACACTGTACTTGCTGGGAACAGACGCCAGTGCTATTTGTCCTATGTACGGGATTGGCAGCGCAAAAGTGACTATTCTTACCATAAAACAACTCTTGCTCGTAGGACCAGAAACCGCATGTGATTCAACTCCATTTAGGACTGGGAAATAAACGCTAGCTCGCCTTACAAGAAACACACTCTGCTTTTGAGAAAAGAGCACTCTTCTACTCTACTGTGTTTCCTATATGGCCAGAACAGTGAGCTTGCTCAGAACAAAAGAACTGTGCTTCCCACACACGGGCGATATCTAGTTCAACTCTGCCTAGGAAACTGACAAGAACAGTAGCTCCTCTTCAGTCCGATACACTGTACTTGCTGGGAACAGACGCGTGTGCTATTTGCACTGTGTATGGCAATGGGAGCACAAATGTGACTTTCCTTACCAGAAAACAACTCTTGATCATAGGACAGAAACTGCATGTGATTCAACTCCATTTAAGACTGGGAAACAAACGCTAGCTTGCCTTACAAGAAACACACTCTACTTTTGAGAAAAGAGCACTCTTCTACACTACTGTGTTTCCTATGTTGTCCGAACAGTGAGCTTGCTCTGAACAGAAGAACTGTGCTTCGTACACACACGGCCATATCTAGTTCAATTCTGCTTAGGAACCTGACAAGAACAGCAGATCCTCTTCAGTCCAATACACTGTATTTGCTGTGAACAGAGGCCAGTGCTATTTATCCTGTGTATGGCAATGGCAGGACAATAGTGACTCTTCTTACCAGAAAACAACTCTTGCTCGTAGTACCAGAAACTGCATGGGATTCAACTCCATATAGGACTGCGAAACAAACGCTAGCTCGCCTTACAAGAAACACACTCTGCTTTAGAGAAAAGAGCACTCTTCTACTCTACTGTGTATCCTTTGGGGTCCAAACAGTGAGCTTGCTCAGAACAAAAGAACTGTGCTTCCTACACACACGGGCAATTTCTAGTTCAACTCTGCTTAGGAATCTGACAAGAACAGTAGCACCTATTCAGTCCAGTACACTGTACTTGCTGGGAACAGACGCGAGTGCTATTTGCACTGTGTATGGCAATGGGAGCACAATGTGACTTTCCTTACCAGAAAACAACTCTTGATCATAGGACCAGAAATTGCATGTGTTTCAACTCCATTTAGTACTGGGAAACAAACGCTAGCTCTCCTTACATGAAACACACTCTGCTTTTGAGAAAAGAGCATTCTTCTACTCTACTGTGTTTCTTATGGGGTCCGAACAGTGAGCTTGCTCAGAACAAAAGTACTGTGCTTCCTACAAACACGGGCCATATCTAGTTCAACTCTGCTTAGGAAACTGACAAGAACAGTATCTCCTCTTCAGTCCAATACACTGTACTTGCTGGGAACAGACACGAGTGCTATTTGTACTGTGTATGGCAATTGGAGCACAATAGTGACTCTTCTTACCAGAAAACAACTCTTGCTTGTAGGAAAAAAAACTGCATGTGATTCAACTCCATTTAGGCCTGGGAAACAAACTCTATCTTGCCTTACAAGAAACACACTCTACTTTTGAGAAAAGAGCACTCTTCTACTCTACTGTGTTTCCTAAAGGGCCAGAACAGTGAGCTTGCTCAGAACAAAAGAACAGTGCTTCCTACACACACGGCCATATCTAGTTCAATTCTGCTTAGGAACCTGACAAGAACAGTAGATCCTCTTCATTCCAATACACTGTACTTGCTAGGAACAGACGCCAGTGCTATTTGTCCTGTGTTCGGGATTGGCAACGCAATATTGACTTTTCTTACCATAAAACAACTCTTGCTCGTAGGACCAGAAACCGCATGTGATTCAACTCCATTTAGGACTGGGAAATAAACGCTAGCTCGCCTTACAAGAAACACACTCTGCTTTTGAGAAAAGAGCACTCTTCTACTCTACTGTTTTTCCTATAGGGCCAGAACAGTGAGCTTGCTCAGAACAAAAGAACTGTGCTTCCCACGCACGGGCCATATCTAGTTCAACTCTGCCTAGGAAACTGACAAGAACAGTAGATCCTCTTCAGTCCGATACACTGTACTTGCTGGGAACAGACACGAGTGCTATTTGCACTGTGTATGGCAATTGGAGCACAATAGTGACTCTTCTTACCAGAAAACAACTCGTGCTTGTAGGACAAAAAACTGCATGTGATTCAACTCCATTTAGGACTGGGAAACAAACTCTATCTCGCCTTACAAGAAACACACTCTACTTTTGAGAAAAGATCACTCTTCTACTCTACTGTGTTTCGTATGGGGTCCGAACAGTGAGGTTGCTCAGAACAAAAGAACTGTGCTTCCTACACACACGGCCATATCTAGTTCAATTCTGCTTAGGAACCTGACAAGAACAGCAGATCCTCTTCAGTCCAATACACAGTATTTGCTGTGAACAGAGGCCAGTGCTATTTGTCCTGTGTATGGCAATGCCAGCACAATAGTGACTCTTCTTATGAGAAAACAACTCTTGCTCGTAGTACCAGAAACTGCATGGGATTCAACTCCATTTAGGAATGCGAAACAAACGCTAGCTTGCCTTACAAGAAACAAACTGTGCTTTAGAGAAAAGAGCACTCTTCTACTCTACTGTGTATCCTTTGGGGTCCAAACAGTGAGCCTGCTCAGAACAAAAGAACTGTGCTTCATACACACACGGGCCATATCTAGTTCAACTCTGCTTAGGAAACTGACAAGAACAGTAGCACCTATTCAGTCCAATACACTGTACTTGCTGGGAACAGACGCAATTGCTATTTGCCCTGTGTATGGCAATGGGAGCGCAATGTGACTTTCCTTACCAGAAAACAACTCTTGTTCATAGGACCAGAAATTGCATGTGATTCAACTCCATTTAGTACTGGGAAACAAACGCTAGCTCTCCTTACATGAAACACACTCTGCTTTTGAGAAAAGAGCACTCTTCTACTCTACTGTGTTTCCTATGGGTTCCGAACAGTGAGCTTGCTCAGAACAAAAGAACTGTGCTTTCTACACACACGGCCATATCTAATTCAATTCTGCTTAGGAACTTGACAAGAACAGTAGATCCTCTTCAGTCCAATACTCTGTACTTGCTGGGCACAGACGCCAGTGCTATTTGTCCTGTGTATGGCAATGGCAGCGCATTAGTGACTCTTCTTACCATAAAACAACTCTTTTCATAGGACCAGAAACTGCATGTGATTCAACTCCATTTAGGACTGGGAAACAAAAGCTAGCTCGCCTTAAAAGAAACACACTCTGCTTTAAAGAAAAGAGCACTCTTCTACTCTACAGTGTTTCCTATAGGGTTAGAAGAGTGAGCTTGCTCAGAACAAAAGAACTGTGCTTCGTACACACGGGCCATATCTAGTTCAACTCTGCTTAGGAAACTGACAAGAACAGTAGCTCCTATTCATTCCAATACACTGTACTTGCTGGGAACAGACGCGAGTGCTATTTGCACTGTGTTATGGCATTTGAAGCGCAATAGTGACTCTTCTTACCAGAAAACAACTCTTGTACGTATGACCAAAAACTGCCTGTGACTCAACTCCATTTAGGACTGGGAAACAAACGCGAGCTCGCCTTACAAGAAACACACTCTGCTTTAGAGAAAAGAGCACTCTTCTACTCTACTGTGTTTCCTATAGGGCCAGAACAGTGAGCTTGCTCAGAACAAAAGAACTGTGCTTCCTACACACACGGCCATATCTAGTTCAATTCTGCTTAGGAAACTGACAAGAATTGTAGTTCCTCTTCAGTCCAATACACTGTACTTGCTGCGAACAGATGCCAGTGCTATTTGTCCTGTGTATGGCAATGGCAGCACAATAGTGACTCTTCTTACCAGAAAACAACTCTTGCTCGTAGGACCAGAAACTGCATGATATTCAACTCCATTTAGGACTGTGAAACAAATGCTAGCTTGCCTTACTTGAAACACACTCTGCTTTAGAGAAAAGAGCACTCTTCTACTATACTGTGTATCCTATGGGGTCCAAACATTGAGCTTGCTCAGAACAAAAGAACTGTGCTTCCTACACACACTGATCATATCTAGTTCTACTCTGCTTAGGAAACTGACAAGAACAGTAGCACCTATTCCGTCCAATACACTGTACTTGCTGGGAACAGACGCGAGTGCTATTTGCACTGTGTATGGCAATGGGAGCGCAATGTGACTTTCCTTACCACAAAACAACTCTTGTTCGTAGGACCAGAAACTGCATGTGATTCAACTCCATTTAGGACTAGGAAACAAACGCTAGCTCGCCTTACAAGAAACACACTCTGCTTTAGAGAAAAGAGCACTCATCTACTCTACTGTGTTTCCTATAGGGCCAGAACAGTGAGCTTGCTCAGAACATAAGAACTGTGCTTCCTACACACACGGGCCATATCTAGTTCAACTCTGCTTAGGAAACTGACAAGAACAGTAGCTCCTCTTCATTCCGATACACTGTACTTGCTGGGAACAGACGCGAGTGCTATTTGCACTGTGTATGGCAATTGGAGCGCAATAGTGACTTTCCTTACAAGAAAACAACTCTTTCTCGTAGGACCAGAAACTGCATGTGATTCATCTCCATTTGGGACTGGGAAACAAATGCTAGCTCGCCTTACAAGAAACACACTCTGCTTTTGAGAAAAGAGCACTCTTCTACTCTACTGTGTTTCCTATGGGGTCCGAACAGTGAGCTTGCTCAGAACAAAAGAACTGTGCTTCCTACACACACGGCCATATCTAGTTCAATTCTGCTTAGGTAACTGACAAGAACAGTACCACCTATTCAGTCCAATACAATGTACTTGCTGCGAACAGACGCAAGTGCTATATGCACTGTGTATGGCAATGGGAGCGCAATGTGACTTTCCTTACCAGAAAACAACTCTTGTTCATAGGACCAGAAACTGCATGGGATTCAACTCAATTTAGGACTAGGATACAAACGCTAGTTCCCCTTACAAGAAACACACTCTGCTTTAGAGAAAAGAGCACTCATCTACTCTACTGTGTTTCCTATAGTGCCAGAGCAGTGAGCTTGCTCAGAACATATGAACTGTGCTTCCTACACACGGGCCATATCTAGTTCAACTCTGCTTAGGAAACTGACAAGAATAGTAGCTCCTCTTCAGTCCGATACACTGTACTTGCTGGGAACAGACGCCAGTGCTATTTGTCCTGTGTATGGCAATGGCAGCGCAATAGTGACTCTGCTTACCAGAAAACAACTCTTGATTGTAGTACCAGAAACTGCATGGGATTCAACTCCATTTAGGACTGGGAAACAAACGCGAGCTGGCCTTACCAGAAAAACACTCTGCTTTAGAGAAAAGAGCACTCTTCTACTCTACTGTGTTTCCTATAGAGCCAGAACAGTGAGCTTGCTCAGAACATAACTGTGCTTCCTACAAACACAGGCCATATCTAGTTCAACTCTGCCTAGGAAACTGACAAGAAAAGTATCTCCTCTTCCGTCCAATACACTGTACTTGCTGGGAACAGACACGAGTGCTATTTGCACTGTGTATGGCAATTGGAGCACAATAGTGACTCTTCTTAGCAGAAAACAACTCTTGCTTGTAGGACAAAAAACTGCATGTGATTCAACTCCATTTAGGACTGGGCAACAAACTCTATCTCGCCTTACAAGAAACACACTCTACTTTTGAGAAAAGAGCACTCTTCTACTCTACTGTGTATCCTAAAGGGCCAGAACAGAGAGCTTGCTCAGAACAAAAGAACTGTGCTTCCTACACACACGGCCATATCTAGTTCAATTCTGCTTAGTAACCTGACAAGAACAGTAGATCCTCTTCATTGCAATACACTGTACTTGCTGGGAACAGACGCCAGTGCTATTTGTCCTGTGTACGGGATTGGCAGCGCAATAGTGACTATTCTTACCATAAAACAACTCTTGCTCGTAGGACCAGAAACCGCATGTGATTCAACTCCATTTAGGACTGGGAAATAAACGCTAGCTCGCCTTACAAGAAACACACTCTACTTTTGAGAAAAGAGCACTCTTCTACACTACTGTGTTTCCTATGGGGTCCGAACAGTGAGCTTGCTCTGAACAAAAGAACTGTGCTTCCTACACATACGGCCATATCTAGTTCAATTCTGCTTAGGAACCTGACAAGAACAGCAGATCCTCTTCAGTCCAATACACTGTATTTGCTGTGAACAGAGGCCAGTGCTATTTGTCCTGTGTATGGCAATTGCAGGACAATAGTGACTCTTCTTACCAGAAAACAACTCTTGCTCGTAGTACCAGAAACTGCATGGGATTCAACTCCATTTAGTACTGGGAAACAAACGCTAGCTCTCCTTACATGAAACACACTCTGCTTTTGAGAAAAGAGCACTCTTCTACTCTACTGTGTTTCCTATGGGGTCCGAACAGTGAGCTTGCTCAGAACAAAAGAACTGTGCTTCCTACATACACGGCCGTATCTAGTTCAATTCTGCTTAGGAACCTGACAAGAATAGTAGATCCTCTTCAGTCCAATACACTGTACTTGCTGAGAACAGACGCCAGTGCTATTTGTCCTGTGTATGGCAATGGCAGCGCAATAGTGACTCTTCTTGCAATAAAACAACTCTTGCTCATAGGACCAGAAACTGCATGTGATTCAACTCCATTTAGGACTGGGAAACAAACGCAAGCTCGCCTTAAAAGAAACACACTCTGCTTAAGAGAAAAGAGCACTCTTCTACTCTACTGTGTTTCCTACAGGGTTAGAAGAGTGAGCTTGCTCAGAACAAAAGAACTGTGCTTCGTACACACGGGCCATATCTAGTTCAACTTTGCTTTTGAAACTGACAAGAACAGTAGCTCCTATTCAGTCCAATACACTGTACTTGCTGGGAACAGACGCGAGTGCTATTTGCACTGTGTATGGCATTTGGTGCGCAATAGTGACTCTTCTTACCAGAAAACAACTCTTGCACGTAGGACCAAAAACTGCCTGTGACTCAACTCCATTTAGGACTGGGAAACAAACGCGAGCTCGCCTTACAAGAAACACACTCTGCTTTAGAGAAAAGTGCACTCTTCTACTCAACTGTGTTTCCTATGGGGTCCGAACAGTGAGCTTGCTCAGAACAAAAGAACTGTGCTTCCTACACACACGGGCCATATCTAGTTCAACTCTGCTTAGGAAACTGACAAGAACAGTAGCTCCTCTTCAGTCCGATACACTGTACTTGCTGGGAACAGACGCGAGTGCTATTTGCACTGTGTTTAGCAATGGGAGCACAATAGTGACTTTCCTTACCAGAAAACAACTCTTGCTCATAGGACCAGAAACTGCATGTGATTCAACTCCATTTAGGATTGGGAAACAAATCCTAGCTCGCCTTACAAGAAACACACTCTGCTTTTGAGGAAAGAGCACTCTTCTACTCTACTGTGTTTCCTATGGGGTCCGAAAAGTGAGCTTGCTAAGAACAAAAGAACTGTGCTTCCTACACACACGACCATATCTAGTTCAATTCTGCTTAGGAACCTGACAAGAAAAGTAGATCCTCTTCATTCCAATACACTGTACTTGCTGGGAACAGACGCCAGTGCTATTTGTCCTGTGTACGGGATTGGCAGCGCAATAGTGACTATTCTTACCATAAAACAACTCTTGCTCGTAGGACCAGAAACCGCATGTGATTCAACTCCATTTAGGACTGGGAAATAAACGCTAGCTCGCCTTACAAGAAACACACTCTGCTTTTGAGAAAAGAGCACTCTTCTACTCTACTGTTTATCCTTTGGGGTCCAAACAGTGAGCTTGCTCAGAACAAAAGAACTGTGCTTCCTACACACACGGGCAATTTCTAGTTCAACTCTGCTTAGGAATCTGACAAGAACAGTAGCACCTATTCAGTCCAGTACACTGTACTTGCTGGGAACAGACGCGAGTGCTATTTGCACTGTGTATGGCAATGGGAGCACAAAAGTGACTTTCCTTACCAGAAAACAACTCTTGATCGTAGGACAGAAAGTGCATGGGATTCAACTCCATTTAAGACTGGGAAACAAACGCTTGCTGTCCTTACAAGAAACACACTCTACTTTTGAGAAAAGAGCACTCTTCTACACTACTGTGTTTCCTATGGGGTCCAAACAGTGAGCTTGCTCTGAACAAAGAACTGTGCTTCCTACACACACTGATCATGTCTAGTTCAACTCTGCTTAGGAAACTGACAAGAACAGTAGCTCCTCTTCACTCCAATACACTGTATTGCTGGGAACAGACACGAGTGCTATTTGCACTGTGTATGGCAATTGGAGCACAATTGTGACTCTTCTTACCAGAAAACAACTCTTGCTCGTAGGACCAAAAACTGCCTGTGACTCAACTCCATTTAGGACTGGGAAACAAAAGCGAGCTCGACTTACAAGAAACACACTCTGCTTTAGAGAAAAGAGCACTCTTCTACTCTACTGTGTTTCATATGGGGTCCGAGCAGTGAGGTTGCTCAGAACAAAAGAACTGTGCTTCCTACACACACGGCCATATCTAGTTCAATTCTGCTTAGGAACCTGACAAGAACAGCAGATCCTCTTCAGTCCAATACACTGTATTTGCTGTGAACAGAGGCCAGTGGTATTTGTCCTGTGTATGGCAATGGCAGCGCTATAGTGACTCTTCTTACCATAAAACAACTCTTGCTCATAGGACCAGAAACTGCATGTGATTCAACTCCATTTAGGACTGGGAAACAAAAGCTAGCTCGCCTTAAAAGAAACACACTCTGCTTTAGAGAAAAGAGCACTCTTCTACTCTACTGTGTTTCCTATAGGGTTAGAAGAGTGAGCTTGCTCAGAACAAAAGAACAGTGCTTCCTACACACGGGCCATATCTAGTTCAACTCTGCTTAGGAAACTGACAAGAACAGTAGCTCCTCTTCAGTCCAATACACTGTACTTGCTGGGAACAGATGCGAGTGCTATTTGCACTGTGTATGGCAATGGGAGTGCAATGTGACTTTCCTTACCACAAAACAACTCTTGTTCGTAGGACCAGAAACTGCATGTGATTCAACTCCATTTAGGACTAGGAAACAAACGCTAGCTCGCCTTACAAGAAACACACTCTGCTTTAGAGAAAAGAGCACTCATCTACTCTACTGTGTTTCCTATAGGGCCAGAACAGTGAGCTTGCTCAGAACATAAGAACTGTGCTTCCTACACACACGGGCCATATCTAGTTCAACTCTGCTTAGGAAACTGACAAGAACAGTAGCTCCTCTTCAGTCCGATACACTGCACTTGCTGGGAACAGACGCGAGTGCTATTTGCACTGTGTATGGCAATTGGAGCGCAATAGTGACTTTCCTTACAAGAAAACAACTCTTGCTCGTAGGACCAGAAACTGCATGTGATTCAACTCCATTTGGGACTGGGAAACAAATGCTAGCTCGCCTTACGAGAAACACACTCTGCTTTTGAGAAAAGAGCACTCTTCTACTCTACTGTGTTTCCTATGGGGTCCGAACAGTGAGCTTGCTCAGAACAAAAGAACTGTGCTTCCTACACACACGGCCATATCTAGTTCAATTCTGCTTAGGTAACTGACAAGAACAGTACCACCTATTCAGTCCAATACAATGTACTTGCTGGGAACACACGCGAGTGCTATTTGCACTGTGTATGGCAATGGGAGCGCAATGTGACTTTCCTTACCAGAAAACAACTCTTGTTCGTAGGACCAGAAACTGCATGGCATTCAACTCCATTTAGGACTAGGATACAATTGCTAGCTCCCCTTACAAGAAACACCCTCTGCTTTTGAGAAAAGAGCACTCTTCTACTCTACTGTGTTTCCTATGGGGTCCAAACAGTGAGCTTGCTCAGAACAAAAGAACTGTGCTTCCTACACACTGGGGCCATATCTAGTTCAACTCTGCTTAGGAAACTGACAAGAATAATAACTCCTCTTCATCCGACACACTGTATTTGCTGGGAACAGACGCGAGTGATATTTGCACTGTGTATGGCAATGGGAGTGCTATAGTGACTTTCCTTACCAGAAAACAACTCTTGTTCGTAGGACCAGAAACTGCATGTGATTCAACTCCATTTAGGACTAGGAAACAAACGCTAGCTCGCCTTACAAGAAACACACTCTGCTTTTGAGAAAAGAGCACTCTTCTACCCTACTGTGTTTCCTATAGAGCCAGAACAGTGAGCTTGCTCAGAACATCAGAACTGTGCTTCCTATAAACACGGGCCATATCTAGTTCAACTCTGCTTAGGAAACTGACAAGAACAGTAGCTCCTCTTCAGTCCAATACACTGTACTTGCTGGGAACAGACACGAGTGCTATTTGCACTGTGTATGGCAATTGGAGCACAATAGTGACTCTTCTTACCAGAAAACAACTCTTGCTTGTAGGACAAAAAACTGCATGTGATTCAACTCCATTTAGGACTGGGAAACAAACTCTATCTCGCCTTACAAGAAACACACTCTACTTTTGAGAAAAGATCACTCTTCTACTCTACTGTGTTTCCTAAAGGGCCAGAACAGTGTGCTTGCTCAGAACAAAAGAACTGTGCTTCCTACACACACGACCATATCTAGTTCAATTCTGCTTAGGAACCTGACAAGAACAGTAGATCCTCTTCATTCCAATACACTGTACTTGCTGGGAACAGACGCCAGTGCTATTTGTCCTATGTACGGGATTGGCAGCGCAAAAGTGACTATTCTTACCATAAAACAACTCTTGCTCGTAGGACCAGAAACCGCATGTGATTCAACTCCATTTAGGACTGGGAAATAAACGCTAGCTCGCCTTACAAGAAACACACTCTGCTTTTGAGAAAAGAGCACTCTTCTACTCTACTGTGTTTCCTATATGGCCAGAACAGTGAGCTTGCTCAGAACAAAAGAACTGTGCTTCCCACACACGGGCGATATCTAGTTCAACTCTGCCTAGGAAACTGACAAGAACAGTAGCTCCTCTTCAGTCCGATACACTGTACTTGCTGGGAACAGACGCGTGTGCTATTTGCACTGTGTATGGCAATGGGAGCACAAATGTGACTTTCCTTACCAGAAAACAACTCTTGATCATAGGACAGAAACTGCATGTGATTCAACTCCATTTAAGACTGGGAAACAAACGCTAGCTTGCCTTACAAGAAACACACTCTACTTTTGAGAAAAGAGCACTCTTCTACACTACTGTGTTTCCTATGTTGTCCGAACAGTGAGCTTGCTCTGAACAGAAGAACTGTGCTTCGTACACACACGGCCATATCTAGTTCAATTCTGCTTAGGAACCTGACAAGAACAGCAGATCCTCTTCAGTCCAATACACTGTATTTGCTGTGAACAGAGGCCAGTGCTATTTATCCTGTGTATGGCAATGGCAGGACAATAGTGACTCTTCTTACCAGAAAACAACTCTTGCTCGTAGTACCAGAAACTGCATGGGATTCAACTCCATATAGGACTGCGAAACAAACGCTAGCTCGCCTTACAAGAAACACACTCTGCTTTAGAGAAAAGAGCACTCTTCTACTCTACTGTGTATCCTTTGGGGTCCAAACAGTGAGCTTGCTCAGAACAAAAGAACTGTGCTTCCTACACACACGGGCAATTTCTAGTTCAACTCTGCTTAGGAATCTGACAAGAACAGTAGCACCTATTCAGTCCAGTACACTGTACTTGCTGGGAACAGACGCGAGTGCTATTTGCACTGTGTATGGCAATGGGAGCACAATGTGACTTTCCTTACCAGAAAACAACTCTTGATCATAGGACCAGAAATTGCATGTGTTTCAACTCCATTTAGTACTGGGAAACAAACGCTAGCTCTCCTTACATGAAACACACTCTGCTTTTGAGAAAAGAGCATTCTTCTACTCTACTGTGTTTCTTATGGGGTCCGAACAGTGAGCTTGCTCAGAACAAAAGTACTGTGCTTCCTACAAACACGGGCCATATCTAGTTCAACTCTGCTTAGGAAACTGACAAGAACAGTATCTCCTCTTCAGTCCAATACACTGTACTTGCTGGGAACAGACACGAGTGCTATTTGTACTGTGTATGGCAATTGGAGCACAATAGTGACTCTTCTTACCAGAAAACAACTCTTGCTTGTAGGAAAAAAAACTGCATGTGATTCAACTCCATTTAGGCCTGGGAAACAAACTCTATCTTGCCTTACAAGAAACACACTCTACTTTTGAGAAAAGAGCACTCTTCTACTCTACTGTGTTTCCTAAAGGGCCAGAACAGTGAGCTTGCTCAGAACAAAAGAACAGTGCTTCCTACACACACGGCCATATCTAGTTCAATTCTGCTTAGGAACCTGACAAGAACAGTAGATCCTCTTCATTCCAATACACTGTACTTGCTAGGAACAGACGCCAGTGCTATTTGTCCTGTGTTCGGGATTGGCAACGCAATATTGACTTTTCTTACCATAAAACAACTCTTGCTCGTAGGACCAGAAACCGCATGTGATTCAACTCCATTTAGGACTGGGAAATAAACGCTAGCTCGCCTTACAAGAAACACACTCTGCTTTTGAGAAAAGAGCACTCTTCTACTCTACTGTTTTTCCTATAGGGCCAGAACAGTGAGCTTGCTCAGAACAAAAGAACTGTGCTTCCCACGCACGGGCCATATCTAGTTCAACTCTGCCTAGGAAACTGACAAGAACAGTAGATCCTCTTCAGTCCGATACACTGTACTTGCTGGGAACAGACACGAGTGCTATTTGCACTGTGTATGGCAATTGGAGCACAATAGTGACTCTTCTTACCAGAAAACAACTCGTGCTTGTAGGACAAAAAACTGCATGTGATTCAACTCCATTTAGGACTGGGAAACAAACTCTATCTCGCCTTACAAGAAACACACTCTACTTTTGAGAAAAGATCACTCTTCTACTCTACTGTGTTTCGTATGGGGTCCGAACAGTGAGGTTGCTCAGAACAAAAGAACTGTGCTTCCTACACACACGGCCATATCTAGTTCAATTCTGCTTAGGAACCTGACAAGAACAGCAGATCCTCTTCAGTCCAATACACAGTATTTGCTGTGAACAGAGGCCAGTGCTATTTGTCCTGTGTATGGCAATGCCAGCACAATAGTGACTCTTCTTATGAGAAAACAACTCTTGCTCGTAGTACCAGAAACTGCATGGGATTCAACTCCATTTAGGAATGCGAAACAAACGCTAGCTTGCCTTACAAGAAACAAACTGTGCTTTAGAGAAAAGAGCACTCTTCTACTCTACTGTGTATCCTTTGGGGTCCAAACAGTGAGCCTGCTCAGAACAAAAGAACTGTGCTTCATACACACACGGGCCATATCTAGTTCAACTCTGCTTAGGAAACTGACAAGAACAGTAGCACCTATTCAGTCCAATACACTGTACTTGCTGGGAACAGACGCAATTGCTATTTGCCCTGTGTATGGCAATGGGAGCGCAATGTGACTTTCCTTACCAGAAAACAACTCTTGTTCATAGGACCAGAAATTGCATGTGATTCAACTCCATTTAGTACTGGGAAACAAACGCTAGCTCTCCTTACATGAAACACACTCTGCTTTTGAGAAAAGAGCACTCTTCTACTCTACTGTGTTTCCTATGGGTTCCGAACAGTGAGCTTGCTCAGAACAAAAGAACTGTGCTTTCTACACACACGGCCATATCTAATTCAATTCTGCTTAGGAACTTGACAAGAACAGTAGATCCTCTTCAGTCCAATACTCTGTACTTGCTGGGCACAGACGCCAGTGCTATTTGTCCTGTGTATGGCAATGGCAGCGCATTAGTGACTCTTCTTACCATAAAACAACTCTTTTCATAGGACCAGAAACTGCATGTGATTCAACTCCATTTAGGACTGGGAAACAAAAGCTAGCTCGCCTTAAAAGAAACACACTCTGCTTTAAAGAAAAGAGCACTCTTCTACTCTACAGTGTTTCCTATAGGGTTAGAAGAGTGAGCTTGCTCAGAACAAAAGAACTGTGCTTCGTACACACGGGCCATATCTAGTTCAACTCTGCTTAGGAAACTGACAAGAACAGTAGCTCCTATTCATTCCAATACACTGTACTTGCTGGGAACAGACGCGAGTGCTATTTGCACTGTGTTATGGCATTTGAAGCGCAATAGTGACTCTTCTTACCAGAAAACAACTCTTGTACGTATGACCAAAAACTGCCTGTGACTCAACTCCATTTAGGACTGGGAAACAAACGCGAGCTCGCCTTACAAGAAACACACTCTGCTTTAGAGAAAAGAGCACTCTTCTACTCTACTGTGTTTCCTATAGGGCCAGAACAGTGAGCTTGCTCAGAACAAAAGAACTGTGCTTCCTACACACACGGCCATATCTAGTTCAATTCTGCTTAGGAAACTGACAAGAATTGTAGTTCCTCTTCAGTCCAATACACTGTACTTGCTGCGAACAGATGCCAGTGCTATTTGTCCTGTGTATGGCAATGGCAGCACAATAGTGACTCTTCTTACCAGAAAACAACTCTTGCTCGTAGGACCAGAAACTGCATGATATTCAACTCCATTTAGGACTGTGAAACAAATGCTAGCTTGCCTTACTTGAAACACACTCTGCTTTAGAGAAAAGAGCACTCTTCTACTATACTGTGTATCCTATGGGGTCCAAACATTGAGCTTGCTCAGAACAAAAGAACTGTGCTTCCTACACACACTGATCATATCTAGTTCTACTCTGCTTAGGAAACTGACAAGAACAGTAGCACCTATTCCGTCCAATACACTGTACTTGCTGGGAACAGACGCGAGTGCTATTTGCACTGTGTATGGCAATGGGAGCGCAATGTGACTTTCCTTACCACAAAACAACTCTTGTTCGTAGGACCAGAAACTGCATGTGATTCAACTCCATTTAGGACTAGGAAACAAACGCTAGCTCGCCTTACAAGAAACACACTCTGCTTTAGAGAAAAGAGCACTCATCTACTCTACTGTGTTTCCTATAGGGCCAGAACAGTGAGCTTGCTCAGAACATAAGAACTGTGCTTCCTACACACACGGGCCATATCTAGTTCAACTCTGCTTAGGAAACTGACAAGAACAGTAGCTCCTCTTCATTCCGATACACTGTACTTGCTGGGAACAGACGCGAGTGCTATTTGCACTGTGTATGGCAATTGGAGCGCAATAGTGACTTTCCTTACAAGAAAACAACTCTTTCTCGTAGGACCAGAAACTGCATGTGATTCATCTCCATTTGGGACTGGGAAACAAATGCTAGCTCGCCTTACAAGAAACACACTCTGCTTTTGAGAAAAGAGCACTCTTCTACTCTACTGTGTTTCCTATGGGGTCCGAACAGTGAGCTTGCTCAGAACAAAAGAACTGTGCTTCCTACACACACGGCCATATCTAGTTCAATTCTGCTTAGGTAACTGACAAGAACAGTACCACCTATTCAGTCCAATACAATGTACTTGCTGCGAACAGACGCAAGTGCTATATGCACTGTGTATGGCAATGGGAGCGCAATGTGACTTTCCTTACCAGAAAACAACTCTTGTTCATAGGACCAGAAACTGCATGGGATTCAACTCAATTTAGGACTAGGATACAAACGCTAGTTCCCCTTACAAGAAACACACTCTGCTTTAGAGAAAAGAGCACTCATCTACTCTACTGTGTTTCCTATAGTGCCAGAGCAGTGAGCTTGCTCAGAACATATGAACTGTGCTTCCTACACACGGGCCATATCTAGTTCAACTCTGCTTAGGAAACTGACAAGAATAGTAGCTCCTCTTCAGTCCGATACACTGTACTTGCTGGGAACAGACGCCAGTGCTATTTGTCCTGTGTATGGCAATGGCAGCGCAATAGTGACTCTGCTTACCAGAAAACAACTCTTGATTGTAGTACCAGAAACTGCATGGGATTCAACTCCATTTAGGACTGGGAAACAAACGCGAGCTGGCCTTACCAGAAAAACACTCTGCTTTAGAGAAAAGAGCACTCTTCTACTCTACTGTGTTTCCTATAGAGCCAGAACAGTGAGCTTGCTCAGAACATAACTGTGCTTCCTACAAACACAGGCCATATCTAGTTCAACTCTGCCTAGGAAACTGACAAGAAAAGTATCTCCTCTTCCGTCCAATACACTGTACTTGCTGGGAACAGACACGAGTGCTATTTGCACTGTGTATGGCAATTGGAGCACAATAGTGACTCTTCTTAGCAGAAAACAACTCTTGCTTGTAGGACAAAAAACTGCATGTGATTCAACTCCATTTAGGACTGGGCAACAAACTCTATCTCGCCTTACAAGAAACACACTCTACTTTTGAGAAAAGAGCACTCTTCTACTCTACTGTGTATCCTAAAGGGCCAGAACAGAGAGCTTGCTCAGAACAAAAGAACTGTGCTTCCTACACACACGGCCATATCTAGTTCAATTCTGCTTAGTAACCTGACAAGAACAGTAGATCCTCTTCATTGCAATACACTGTACTTGCTGGGAACAGACGCCAGTGCTATTTGTCCTGTGTACGGGATTGGCAGCGCAATAGTGACTATTCTTACCATAAAACAACTCTTGCTCGTAGGACCAGAAACCGCATGTGATTCAACTCCATTTAGGACTGGGAAATAAACGCTAGCTCGCCTTACAAGAAACACACTCTACTTTTGAGAAAAGAGCACTCTTCTACACTACTGTGTTTCCTATGGGGTCCGAACAGTGAGCTTGCTCTGAACAAAAGAACTGTGCTTCCTACACATACGGCCATATCTAGTTCAATTCTGCTTAGGAACCTGACAAGAACAGCAGATCCTCTTCAGTCCAATACACTGTATTTGCTGTGAACAGAGGCCAGTGCTATTTGTCCTGTGTATGGCAATTGCAGGACAATAGTGACTCTTCTTACCAGAAAACAACTCTTGCTCGTAGTACCAGAAACTGCATGGGATTCAACTCCATTTAGTACTGGGAAACAAACGCTAGCTCTCCTTACATGAAACACACTCTGCTTTTGAGAAAAGAGCACTCTTCTACTCTACTGTGTTTCCTATGGGGTCCGAACAGTGAGCTTGCTCAGAACAAAAGAACTGTGCTTCCTACATACACGGCCGTATCTAGTTCAATTCTGCTTAGGAACCTGACAAGAATAGTAGATCCTCTTCAGTCCAATACACTGTACTTGCTGAGAACAGACGCCAGTGCTATTTGTCCTGTGTATGGCAATGGCAGCGCAATAGTGACTCTTCTTGCAATAAAACAACTCTTGCTCATAGGACCAGAAACTGCATGTGATTCAACTCCATTTAGGACTGGGAAACAAACGCAAGCTCGCCTTAAAAGAAACACACTCTGCTTAAGAGAAAAGAGCACTCTTCTACTCTACTGTGTTTCCTACAGGGTTAGAAGAGTGAGCTTGCTCAGAACAAAAGAACTGTGCTTCGTACACACGGGCCATATCTAGTTCAACTTTGCTTTTGAAACTGACAAGAACAGTAGCTCCTATTCAGTCCAATACACTGTACTTGCTGGGAACAGACGCGAGTGCTATTTGCACTGTGTATGGCATTTGGTGCGCAATAGTGACTCTTCTTACCAGAAAACAACTCTTGCACGTAGGACCAAAAACTGCCTGTGACTCAACTCCATTTAGGACTGGGAAACAAACGCGAGCTCGCCTTACAAGAAACACACTCTGCTTTAGAGAAAAGTGCACTCTTCTACTCAACTGTGTTTCCTATGGGGTCCGAACAGTGAGCTTGCTCAGAACAAAAGAACTGTGCTTCCTACACACACGGGCCATATCTAGTTCAACTCTGCTTAGGAAACTGACAAGAACAGTAGCTCCTCTTCAGTCCGATACACTGTACTTGCTGGGAACAGACGCGAGTGCTATTTGCACTGTGTTTAGCAATGGGAGCACAATAGTGACTTTCCTTACCAGAAAACAACTCTTGCTCATAGGACCAGAAACTGCATGTGATTCAACTCCATTTAGGATTGGGAAACAAATCCTAGCTCGCCTTACAAGAAACACACTCTGCTTTTGAGGAAAGAGCACTCTTCTACTCTACTGTGTTTCCTATGGGGTCCGAAAAGTGAGCTTGCTAAGAACAAAAGAACTGTGCTTCCTACACACACGGCCATTTCTAGTTCAATTCTGCTTAGGAACCTGACAAGAACAGTAGATCCTCTTCAGTCCAATACACTGTACTTGCTGGGAACAGACGCGAGTGCTCTTTGTCCTGTGTATGGCAATGGCAGCACAATAGTGACTCTTCTTTCCATAAAACAACTCTTGCTCGTAGGACCAGAAACTGCATGTGATTCAACTCCATTTAGGACTGGGAAACAAATGCTAGCTCGCCTTACAAGAAACACACTCTGCTTTAGAGAAAAGAGCACTCTTCTACTCTACTGTGTTTCTTATGGTTTCGAACAGTGAGATTGCTCAGTACAAAAGAACTGTGCTTCCTACACACACGGCCATATCTAGTTCAATTCTGATTAGGATACTGAAAAGAACAGTAGCTCCTCTTCAGTCCAATACACTGTACATGCTGGAAACAGACGCCAGTGTTATTTGCCCTGTGTATGAAAATGGGAGCGCAATAGTGACTCTTCTCAACAGAAAACAACTCTTGCTCGTAGGACCAGAAACTGCATAGGATTCAACTCCTTTTATGACTGGGAAACAAACGCTAGCTCGCCTTACAAGAAACACACTCTGCTTTTGAGAAAAGAGCACTCTTCTACTCTATTGTGTTTCCTATGGGGTCCGAACAGTGAGCTTGCTCAGAACAAAAGAACTGTTCTTTCTACACACAGGGGCCATATCTAGTTCAACTCTGCTTAGGAAAGTGACAAGAACAGTAGCTCCTCTTAAGTCCCATACACTGTACTTGCTGGGAACAGACGCCAGTGCTATTTGCACTGTGTATGGCAATGGGAGCGCAATAGTGACTCTTCTTACCATAAAACAACTCTTGATCATAGGACCAGAAACTGCATGTGATTCAACTCCATTTAGGACTGGGAAACAAAAGCTAGCTCGCCTTAAAAGATACACACTCTGCTTTAGAGAAAAGAGCACTCTTCTACTCTACTGTGTTTCCTATGAGTCCCGAACAGTGAGCTTGCTCAGAACAAAAGAACTGTGCTTCCTAAACACATGGGCCATACCTAGTTCAACTCTGCTTAGGAAACTGACAAGAACAGTAGCTCCTCTTCAGTCCTATACACTGTACTTGATGGGAACAGACGCGAGTCCTATTTGCACTGTGTGTGGCAATGGGAGGGCAATAGTGACTTTCCTTATCAGAAAACAACTCTTGCTCGTAGGACCAAAAACTGCATGTGATTCAACTCCATTTAGGACTGGGAAACAAATGCTAGCTCGCCTTACAAGAAACACACTCTGCTTTTGAGAAAAGAGCACTCTTCTACTCTACTGGGTTTCCTATAGGGCCAAAACAGTGTGCATGCTCAGAACAAAAGAACTGTGCTTCCTACACACACGGCCATATCTAGTTCAATTCTGCTTAGGAAACTGACAAAACAGTAGATCCTCTTCAGTTCCATACACTGTACTTGCTGGGAACAGACGCCAGTGCTATTTGCCCTGTGTATGACAATGGGAGCGCAATAGTGACACTTCCTACCAGAAATCAACTCTTGCTCATAGTACCAGAAACTGCATGGGATTCAACTCCATTTAGGACTGCAAAACAAACGCTAGCTCGCCTTACAAGAAACACACTCTGCTTTTGAGAAAAGAGCACTCTTCTACTCTACTGTGTTTCTTAAAGGACCAGAACAGTGAGCTTGCTCAGAACAAAAGAACTGTGCTTCCTACACACACGGGCCATATCTAGTTCAACTCTGCTTAGGAAACTGACAAGAATACTAGCTCCTCTTCAGTCCGATACACTGTACTTGCTGGGAACAGACGCGAGTGCTATTTACACTGTGTTTGGCAATGGGAGCACAATAGTGACTTTCCTTACCAGAAAACAACTCTTGCTCGTAGGACCAGAAACTGCATGTGATTCAACTCCATTTAGGATTAGGAAAAAAACGCTAGCTTGCCTTACAAGAAACACACTCTGCTTTTGAGAAAAGAGCACTCTTCTACTCTACTGTGTTTCCTATAGTGCCAGAACAGTGAGCTTGCTCAGAACATAAGAACTGTGCTTCCTATAAACACGGGCCATATCTAGTTCAACTCTGCTTAGGAAACTGACAAGAACAGTATCTCCTCTTCAGTCCAATACACTGTAATTGCTGGGAACAGACACGAGTGCTATTTGCACTGTGTATGGCAATTGGAGCACAATAGTGATTCTTCTCACCAGAAAACAACTCTTGCTTGTAGAAAAAAAAACTGCATGTGATTCAACTCCATTTAGGACTGGGAAACAAACTCTATCTCGCCTTACAACAAACACACTCTACTTTTGAGAAAAGAGCACTCTTCTAATCTACTGTGTTTCCAAAAGGGCCAGAAGAGTGACTTGCTCAGAACAAAAGAAATGTGCTTCCTACACACACGGCCATATCTAGTTCAATTCTGCTTAGGAACCTGACAAGAACAGTAGCTCCTCTTCAGTCCGATACACTGTACTTGCAGGGAACAGACGCGAGTGCTATTTGCACTGTGTATGGCAATGGGAGCACAAAAGTGACTTTCAATACCAGAAAACAACTCTTGATCGTAGGATAGAAACTGCATGTGATTCAACTCCATTTAAGACTGGGAAACAAACGCTAGCTTGCCTTACAAGAAACACACTCTACTTTTGAGAAAAGAGCACTCTTCTACACTACTGTGTTTCCTATGGGGTCCGAACAGTGAGCTTGCTCTGAACAAAAGAACTGTGCTTCCTACACACACGGCCATATCTAGTTCAATTCTGCTTAGGAACCTGACAAGAACAGGAGATCCTCTTCAGTCCAATACACTGTATTTGCTGTGAACAGAGGCCAGTGCTATTTGTCCTGTGTATGGCAATGGCAGGACAATAGTGACTCTTCTTACCAGAAAACAACTCTTGCTCGTAGTACCAGAAACTGCATGGGATTCAACTCCATTTAGGACTGCGAAACAAACGCTAGCTCCCCTTACAAGAAACACACTCTGCTGTAGAGAAAAGAGCACTCTTCTACTCTACTGTGTATCCTTTGGGGTACAAACAGTGAGCTTGCTCAGAACAAAAGAACTGTGCTTCCTACACACACGGGCCATTTCTAGTTCAACTCTGCTTAGGAAACTGACAAGAACAGTAGCACCTATTCAGTCCAATACACTGTACTTGCTTGGAACAGACGCGAGTGCTATTTGCACTGTGTATGGCAATGGGAGCGCAATGTGACTTTCCTTACCAGAAAACAACTCTTGATCATAGGACCAGAAATTGCATGTGATTCAACTCCATTTAGTACTGGGAAACAAACGCTAGCTCTCCTTACATGAAACACACTCTGCTTTTGAGAAAAGAGCACTCTTCTACTCTACTGTGTTTCCTATGGGGTCCGAACAGTGAGCTTGCTCAGAACAAAAGAACTGTGCTTCCTACATACACGGCCATATCTAGTTCAATTCTGCTTAGGAACCTGACAAGAATAGTAGATCCTCTTCAGTCCAATACACTGTACTTGCTGAGAACAGACGCCAGTGCTATTTGTCCTGAGTATGGCAATGGCAGCGCAATAGTGACTCTTCTTACCATTAAACAACTCTTGCTCATAGGACCAGAAACTGCATGTGATTCAACTCCATTTAGGACTGGGAAACAAACGCTAGCTCGCCTTAAAAGAAACACACTCTGCTTTAGAGAAAAGAGTACTCTTCTACTCTACTGTGTTTCCTACAGGGTTAGAAGAGTGAGCTTGCTGAGAACAAAAGAACTGTGCTTCGTACACACGGGCCATATCTAGTTCAACTCTGCTTAGGAAACTGACAAGAATAGTAGCTCCTATTCAGTCCAATACACTGTACTTGCTGGGAACAGACGCGAGTGCTATTTGCACTGTGTATGGCATTTGGAGCGCAATAGTGACTCTTCTTACCAGAAAACCACTCTTGCACGTAGGACCAAAAACTGCCTGTGACTCAACTCCATTTAGGACTGGGAAACAAACGCGAGCTCGCCTTACAGGAAACACACTCTGCTTTAGAGAAAAGAGCACTCTTCTACTCAACTGTGTTTCCTATGGAGTACGAACAGTGAGCTTGCTCAGAACAAAAGAACTGTGCTTCCTAAACACGGCCATATCTAATTCAATTCTGCTTAGGAAACTGACAGGAACTGTAGTTCCTCTTCAGTCCAATACACTGTACTTGCTGCGAACAGATGCCAGTGCTATTTGTCCTGTGTATGGCAATGGCAGCACAATTGTGACTCTTCTTACCAGAAAACAACTCTTGATCGTAGGACCAGTAACTGCATGATATTCAACTCCATTTAGGACTGCGAAACAAACGCTAGCTTGCCTTACAAGAAACACACTCTGCTTTAGAGAAAAGAGCACTCATCTACTCTACTGTGTTTCCTATAGGGCCAGAACAGTGAGCTTGCTCAGAACATAAGAACTGTGCTTCCTACACACACGGGTCATATCTAGTTCAACTCTGCTTAGGAAACTGACAAGAACAGTAGCTCCTCTTCAGTCCGATACACTGTACTTGCTGGGAACAGACGCGAGTGCTATTTGCACTGTGTATGGCAATGGGAGCGCAATAATGACTTTCCTTACAAGAAAACAACTCTTGCTCGTAGGACCAGAAACTGCATGTGATTCAACTCCATTTAGGACTGGGAAACAAATGCTAGCTTTCCTTAAAAGAAACGCACTCTGCTTTTGAGAAAAGAGCACTCTTCTACTCTACTGTGTTTCCTATGGGGTCCGAACAGTGAGCTTGCTCAGAACAAAAGAACTGTGCTTCCTACACACACGGCCATATCTAGTTCAATTATGCTTAGGTAACTGACAAGAACATTACCACCTATTCAGTCTAATACAATGCACTTGCTGGGAACAGATGCGAGTGCTATTTGCACTGTGTTTGGCAATGGGAGCGCAATGTGACTTTCCTTACCAGAAAACAACTCTTGTTCGTAGGACCAGAAACTGCATGGGATTCAACTCCATTTAGGACTAGGATACAAACGCTAGCTCGCCTTACAAGAAACACACTCTGCTTTAGAGAAAAGAGCACTCATCTACTCTACTGTGTTTCCTATAGGGCCAGAACAGTGAGCTTGCTCAGAACATATGAACTGTGCTTCCTACACACGGGCCATATCTAGTTCAACTCTGCTTAGGAAACTGACAAGAATAGTAGCTCCTCTTCAGTCCGATACACTGTACTTGCTGGGAACAGACGCCAGTGCTATTTGTCCTGTGTATGGCAATGGCAGCGCAATAGTGACTATTCTTACCATAAAACAACTCTTGCTCGTAGGACCAGAAACTGCATGTGATTCCACTCCATTTAGGACTGGGAAACAAATGCTAGCTTGCCTTACAAGAAACACACTCTGCTTTTGAGAAAAGGCACTCTTCTACTCTACTGTGTTTCCTATGGCATACAAATAGTGAGCTTGCTCAGAACAAAAGAAGTGTGCTTCCTACACACGGGCAATATCTAGTTCAACTCTGCTTAGGAAACTGACAAGAACAGTAGCTCCTCTTAAGTCCAATACACTGTACTTGCTGGGAACAGACGCCAGTGCTATTTGCACTGTGTATGGCAATGGGAGCACAATAGTGACTCTTCTTACCAGAAACCAAATCTTGCTCATAGGACCAGAAACTGCATGTGATTGAACTCCATTTACGACTGGGAAACAAATGCTAGCTCGCCTTACAAGAAACACACTCTGCTTTTGAGAAAAGATCACTCTTCTACTCTACTGTGTTTCCTATGGGTTCGAACAGTGAGCTTGCTCAGTACAAAAGCACTGAGCTTCCTACACACAAGGCCATATCTAGTTCAATTCTGCTTAGGAAACTGACAAGAACAGTAGCACCTCTTCAGTCCAATACAATGTACATGCTGGGAACAGACGCCAGTGATATTTGCACTGTGTATGAAAATGGGAGCGCAATAGTGACTCTTCTTACCAGAAAACAACTCTTGCTCATAGGACCAGAAACTGCATGTGATTTGACTCCATTTAGGACTTAGAAACAAACACTAGCTCGCCTTACAATAAAAACACACTCTCCTTTTGAGAAAAGAGCTCTCTTCTACTCTACTGTGTTTCCTATGAGTTCCGAACAGTGAGCTTGCTCAGAACAAAAGTACTGTGCTTCCTAAACACATGGGCCATATCTAGTTCAACTCTGCTTAGGAAACTGACAAGAACAGTAGCTCCTCTTCAGTCCTATACACTGTACTTAATAGGAACAGACGCGAGTCGTATTTGCACTGTGTGTGGCATAGGGAGGGCAATAGTGTCTTTCCTTACCAGAAAACAACTATTGCTCGTAGGACCAAAAACTGCATGGGATTCAACTCCATTTAGGACTGCGAAACAAACGCTAGCTCGCCTTACAAGAAACACACTCTGCTTTTGAGAAAAGAGCACTCTTCTACTCTACTGTGTTTCCTATGGGTTCGAACAGTGAGTTTGCTCAGAACAAAAGAACTGTGATTAATACACACGGCCATATCCTGTTCACTTCTACTTAGAAAACTGACAAGAACAGTAGCTCCTCTTCAGTCCAATACACTGTACATGCTGGGAACAGACGCCAGTGCTATTTGCCCTGTGTATGACAATGGGAGCGCAATAGTGACTCTTCTTACCAGAAAACAACTCTTGCTCGTAGGACCAGAAACTGCATGTGATTCAACTCCATTTAGGACTGGGAAACAAACGCCAGCTCGCCTTACAAATAAAACACTCTGCTTTTGAGAAAAGAGCACTCTTCTACTCTACTGTGTTTCCTATGGGGTCCAAACAGTGAGCTTGCTCAGAACAAACGAACTGTGCTTCCTACACACACGGCCATATCTAGTTCAACTCTGCTTAGGAAACTGACAAGAACTGTAGTTCCTCTTCAGTCCAATACACTGTACTTGCTGCGAACAGATGCCAGTGCTATTTGTCCTGTGTATGGCAATGGCAGCACAATTGTGACTCTTCTTACCAGAAAACAACTATTGCTCGTAGGACCAAAAACTGCATGGGATTCAACTCCATTTAGGACTGCGAAACAAACGCTAGCTCGCCTTACAAGAAACACACTCTGCTTTTGAGAAAAGAGCACTCTTCTACTCTACTGTGTTTCCTATGGGGTCCGAAAAGTGAGCTTGCTCAGAACAAAAGAACTGTGCTTCCTACACACAGGGCCATATCTAGTTCAATTCTGCTTAGGAACCTGACAAGAACAGTAGATCCTCTTCAGTCCAATACACTGTACTTGCTGGGAACAGACACGAGTGCTATTTGTCCTGTGTATGGCAATGGCAGCAAAATAGTGACTTTTCTTTCCATAAAACAACTCTTGCTCGTAGGACCAGAAACTGCATGTGATTCAACTCCATTTAGAACTGGGAAACAAATGCTAGCTCGCCTTACAAGAAACACACTCTGCTTTAGAGAAAAGAGCACTCTTCTACTCTACTGTGTTTCTTATGGTTTCGAACAGTGAGCTTGCTCAGTACAAAAGAACTGTGCTTCCTACACACACGGCCATATCTAGTTCAATTCTGCTTAGGGTACTGAAAAGAACAGTAGCTCCACTTTAGTCCAATACACTGTACATGCTGGGAACAGACGCCAGTGTTATTTGCCCTGTGTATGAAAATGGGAGCGCAATAGTGACTCTTCTCACCAGAAAACAACTCTTGCTCATAGGACCAGAAACTGCATGGGATTCAACTCCTTTTATGACTGGGAAACAAATGCTACCTTGCCTTACAAGAAACACACTCTGCTTTTGAGAAAAGAGCACTCTTCTACTCTACTGTGTTTACTATGGGTTCGAACAGTGAGTTTGCTCAGAACAAAAGAACTGTGATTAATACACACGGCCATATCCTGTTCACTTCTACTTAGAAAACTGACAAGAACAGTAGCTCCTCTTCAGTCCAACACACTGTACATGCTGGGAACAGACGCCAGTGCTATTTGCCCTGTGTATGACAATGGGAGCGCAATAGTGACTTTCCTTACCAGAAAACAACTCTTGCTCGTAGGACCAGAAACTGCATGTGATTCCACTCCATTTAGGACTGGGAAACAAACGCAAGCTCGCCTTACAAATAAAACACTCTGCTTTTGAGAAAAGAGCACTCTTCTACTCTACTGAGTTTCCTATGGGGTCCAAACAGTGAGCTTGCTCAGAACAAACGAACTGTGCTTCCTACACACACGGCCATATCTAGTTCAACTCTGCTTAGGAAACTGACAAGAACAGTAGCTCCTCTTCAGTCCAATACAAAGTACTTGTTGGGAACAGACGCGAGTGCTATTTGCACTGTATATGGCAATGGGAGCGCAATAGAGACTCTTCTTACCAGAAAACAACTCTTGCTCGTAGGACCAGAAACTGCATGGGATTCAACTCCATTTCAGACTGGGAAACAAACACTAGCTCACCTTACAAGAAACACACTCTGCTTTTGAGAAAAGAGCACACTTCTACTCTACTGTGTTTCCTATGGGGTCCGAACAGTGAGCTTGCTCAGAACAAAAGAACTGTTCTTCCTACAAACAGGGGTCATATCTAGTTCAACTCTGCTTAGGAAACTGACAAGAACAGTAGCTCCTCTTCAGTCCAATACACTGTACTTGCTGGGAACAGACGCCAGTGCTATTTGCACTGTGTATGGCAATGGGAGCACAATAGTGACTCTTGTTACCAGAAACAAAATCTTGCTCATAGGACTAGAAACTGCATGTGATTGAACTCCATTTACGACTGGGAAACAAATGCTAGCTCGCCTTACAAGAAACACACTCTGATTTTGAGAAAAGATCACTCTTCTACTCTACTGTGTTTCCTATGGGTTCGAACAGTGAGTTTGCTCAGTACAAAAGCACTGTGTTTCCTACACACAGGCCATATCTAGTTCAATTCTGCTTAGGAAACTGAGAAGAAGATTAGCTCCTCTTCATTCCAATACACTGTACTTGCTGGGAACCGACGGGAGGGCTCTTTGCACTGTGTATGGCAATGGGAACACAATAGTGACTTTCCTTACCAGAAAACAACTCTTGCTCGTAGGACAAGAAACTGCATGTGATTCAACTCCATTTAGGAAAGGGAAACAAACACTAGCTTGCCTTACAAGAAACACACTCTGCTTTTGAGAAAAAAGCACTCTTATACTCTACTGTGTTTCCTATGGGGTCTGAACAGTGAGCTTGCTCAGAACAAAAAAACTGCTTCCTACACACACGGACATATCTAGTTCAACTATGCTTAGGAAACTGACAAGAACAGTAGCTCCTATTCAGTCCAATACACTGTATTGGCTGCGAACAGATGCCAGTGCTATTTGTCCTCTCTATGGCAATGGCAGTGCAATAGTGACTCTTCTTACCAGAAAACAACTCTTGATCGTAGTACCAGAAACTGCATGGGATTCAACTCCATTTAAAACTGGGAAACAAACGCTAGTTCTCCTTACAAGAAACACACTCTGCTTTAGAGAAAAGAGCACTCTTCTACTCTACTGTGTTTCCTAAGGGGTCCAAACTGTGAGCTTGCCCAGAACAAAAGAACTGTTCTTCCTACACACACGGACCATATCTAGTTCAACTCTGCTTAGGAAAATGACAAGAACAGTAGCTCCTCTTCAGTACAATACACTGTACTTGCTGGGAACTGACGCATGTGCTATTTGCACTGTGTATTGCAATGGGAGCACAATAGTGACTTTCCTTACCAGAAAACAACTCTTGATTGTAGGACCTGAAACTGCATGTGATTCCACTCCATTTAGGAATGGGAAACAAATGCAAGCTCGCCTTACAAGAAACACACTCTGCTTTAGAGAAAAGAGCACTCTTCTACTCTACTGTGTTTCCTATGGGGTCCACACAGTGAGCTTGCTCAGAACAAAAGAACTGTGCTTCCTACACACACGGACCATATCTAGTTCAACTCTGCTTAGGAAACTGACAAGAACAGTAGCTCCTAATCATTCCAATACACTGTACTTGCTGGGAAAAGACGTGAGTGCTATTTGCCTTGATAGGGCAATGGGAGCGCAATAGTGACTCTTCTTACCAGAAAACAACTCTTGTTCGTAGGACCAGAAACTGCATGTGATTCAACTCCATTTAGGACTGGGAAATAAACGCTAGCTCTCCTTTCAGAAACACACTCTGCTTTAGAGAAAAAATCACTCTTCTAATCTACTGTGTTACCTATGGGGTCCGAACAGTGAGCTTGCTCAGAACAAAAGAACTGTGCTTCCTACACACACGGCCATATCTAGTTCAATTCTGCTTAGGAACCTGAAAAGAACAGTAGATACTCTACAGTCCAATATGCTGTACATGCTGGGTACAGACGCCAGTGCTATTTGTCCTGTGTATGGCAATGGTAGCGCAATAGTGACTCTTCTTACCATAAAACAACTCTTGCTCATAGGACCAGAAACTGCATGTGATTCAACTCAATTTAGGACTGGGAAACAAAGGCTAGTTCGCCTTACTAGAAACACACTCTGCTTTAGAGAAAAGAGCACTCTTCTACTCTACTGTGTTTCCTATAGGGCCAGAACAGTGAGCTTGCTCAGAACAAAAGAACTGTGCTTCCTACACACGGGCCATATCTAGTTCAACTCTGCTTAGGAAACTGACAAGAACAGTAGCTCCTCTTCAGTCCAATACACTGTACTTACTGGGTGAAACACGAATGCTATTTGCACTGTATATGGCAATGGGAGCGCAATAGTGACTTTCCTTACCAGAAAACAACTCTTGCTCGTAGGACCAGAAACTGCATGTGATTCCACTCCATTTAGGACTGGGAAACAAACGCTAGCTCGCGTTATAAGAAACACACTCTGCTTTTGAGAAAAGACCACTCTTCTACTCTACTGTGTTTCCTATAGGGCCAGAACAGTGAGCTTGCTCAGAACATAATAACTGTGCTTCCTACACACGGGCCATATCTAGTTCAACTCTGCTTAGGAAACTGACAAGAACAGTAGCTCCGCTTCAGTTCGATACACTGTACTTGCTGAGAACAGACGTGAGTGCTATTTGCACTGTGTATGGCAATTGGAGGACAATAGTGACTCGTCTTACCAGAAAACAACTCTTGCTCGTAGGACAAAAAACTGCATGTGACTCAACTCAATTTAGGACTGGGAAACAAACGCTAGCTCGCCTTACATGAAACACACTCTGCTTTTGAGAAAAGAGCACTCTTCTACTCTACAGTGTTTCCTATGGGTTCCGAACAGTGAGCTTGCTCAGAACAAAAGAACTGTGCTTCCTACACACATGGGCCATATCTAGTTCAACTCTGCTTAGGAAACTGACAAGAACAGTAGATCCTTTTCAGTCCAATACACTGTACTTGCTGGGAACAGACACCAGTGGTATTTGCATTGTGTACGGCAATTGGAGCACAATAGTGACTCGTCTTACCAGAAAACAACTCTTGCTCATAGGACAAAAAACTGCATGTGACTCAACTCCACTTAGGACTGGGAAACAAACTCTAGCTCGCTTTACAAGAAACACACTCTGCTTTTGAGAAAAGAGCACTCTTCTCCTCTACTGTTTTTCCTATAGAGCCAGAACAGTGAGCTTGCTCAGAAAAAAAGAACTGTGCTTCCTACACACACGGGCCATATCTAGTTCAACTATGCTTAGGAAACTGACAAGAACAGTAGCTCCTATTCAGTCCAACACACTGTATTGTTGGGAACAGACGCAAGTGCTATTTGCACTGTGTATGGCAATGGGAGCACAATAGTGACTTTCCTTACCAGAAAACAACTCTTGTTCGTAGGACCAGAAACTGCATGTGATTCAACTCCATTTAGGACTAGGAAACAAATGCTAGCTCGCCTTACAAGAAACACACTCCGCTTTAGAGAAAAGAGCACTCATCTATTCTACTCTGTTTCCTATAGGGCCAGAACAGTGAGCTTGCTCAGAACATAAGAACTGTGCTTCCTACACACACGGCCATATCTAGTTCAACTCTGCTTAGGAAACTGACAAGAACAGTAGCTCCTCTTCAGTCCGATACACTGTACTTGCTGGGAACAGACGCGAGTGCTATTTGCACTGTGTATGGCAATGGGAACGCAATAGTGACCTTCCTTACCAGAAAACAACTCTTGCTCGTAGGACCAGAAACTGCATGTGATTCAACTCTATTTAGGACTGGGAAACAAACGCTAGCTCGCCTTACAAGAAACACACTCTGCTTTTGAGAAAAGAGCAATCTTCTACTCTACTGTCTTTTCTATGGGGTCCGAACAGTGAGCTTGCTCAGAACAAAAAAACTGTGCTTCCTACACACACGGGACATATCTAGTTCAACTCTGCTTTGGAACCTGACAAGAACAGTAGATCCTCTTCAGTCCAATACACTGTACTTGCGGGGAACAAACGGGAGTGCTATTTGCACTGTGTATGCCAATTGGAGCACAATAGTGACTCGTCTTACCAGAAAACAACTCTTGCTCGTAGGACAAAAACCTGCATGTGACTCAAATCCATTTAGGACTGGGAAACTAACGCTAGCTTGCCTTCCAAGAAATACACTCTGCTTTAGAGAAAAGAGCTCTCTTCTACTCTACTGTGTTTCCTATGGGGTCCAAACAGTGAGTTTGCTCAGAACATAAGAACTGTGCTTCCTACACACACGGGCCATATCTAGTTCATCTCTGCTTAGGAAACTGACAAGAACAGTAGCTCCTCTTCAGTCCGATACACTGTTCTTGTTGGGAACAGACGCGAGTGCTCTTTGCTCTGTGTATGGCAATGGGAGCTCAACAGTGACTTTCCTTACCAGAAAACAACTCTTGCTCGTAGGACCAGAAACTGCATGTGATTCAACTCTATTTAGGACTGGGAAACAAACGCTAGCTCGCCTGACAAGAAACACACTCTGCTTTTGAGAAAAGAGCAATCTTCTACTCTACTGTGTTTTCTATGGGGTCCGAACAGTGAGCTTGCTCAGAACAAAAAAACTGTGCTTCCTACACACACGGGACATATCTAGTTCAACTCTGCTTCGGAACCTGACAAGAACAGTAGATCCTCTTCAGTCCAATACACTGTATTGGCTGCGAACAGACGCCAGTGCTATTTGTCCTGTCTATGGCAATGGCAGTGCAATAGTGACTCTTCTTACCAGAAAACAACTCTTGATCGTAGTACCAGAAACTGCATGGGATTCAACTACATTTAAAACTGGGAAACAAACGCTAGTTCTCCTTACAAGAAACACAGTCTGCTTTAGAGAAAAGAGCACTCTTCTACTCTACTGTGTTTCCTATAGGGTCCAAACTGTGAGCTTGCCCAGAACAAAAGAACTGTTCTTCCTACACACACGGACCATATCTAGTTCAACTCTGCCTAGGAAAATGACAAGAACAGTAGCTCCTCTTCAGTCCGATACACTGTTCTTCCTGGGAACAGACGCGAGTGCTCTTTGCTCTGTGTATGGCAAAGGGAGCTCAACAGTGACTTTCCTTACAAGAAAACAACTCTTGCTCGTAGGACCAGAAACTGCATGTGATTCAACTCCATTTAGGAATGGGAAACAAACGCTAGCTCGTCTTATAAGGAACACACTCTGCTTTTGAGAAAAGAGCACTCTTCTACTCTACTGTGTTTCCTATGCGGTCCGAACAGTGAGCTTGCTCAGATCAAAAGAACTGTGCTTCCTACACACGGCCATATCTAGTTCAATTCTGCTTAGGAACCTGACAAGAACAGTATATCCTCTTCAGTCCAATACATTGTACTTGCTGGGAACAGAAGCCAGTGCTATTTGTCCTGTGTATGGCAATGGCAGCGCAATAGTGACTCTTCTTACCATAAAACAACTCTTGCTCGTACGACCAGAAACTGCATGTGATTCAACTCCATTTAGGACTGGGAAACAAAGGCTAGCTCGCCTTACTAGAAACACACTCTGCTTTAGAGAAAAGAGCACTCTTCTACTCTACTGTGTTTCCTATGGGGTCCAAACAGTGAGCTTGCTCAGAACTAAAGAACTGTGCTTCCTACACATGGGCCATTTCTAGTTCAACTCTGCTTAGGAAACTGACAAGAACAGTAGCTCCTCTTAAGTCTGATACACTGTACTTACTGGGAGAGACGCGAGTGCTATTTGCACTGTATATGGCAATGGGAGCGCTATAGTGACTTTCCTTACCAGAAAACAACTCTTGCTCGTAGGACCAGAAACTGCATGTGATTCCACTCCATTTAGGACTGGGAAAGAAACGCTAGCTTGCCTTACAAAAAACACACTCTGGTGTTGAGAAAAGAGCACTCTTCTACTCTACTGTGTTTCCTATGGGGTCCGAACAGTGAGCTTGCTCAGAACAAAAGAACTGTGCTTCCTACACACTCTGGCCATATCTATTTCAACTCTGCTTAGGAAACTGACAAGAACAGTAGATCCTATTCAGTCCAATACACTGTACTTGCTGGGAACAGACACCAGTGCTATTTGCATTGTGTAAGGCAATTGGAGCACAATAGTGACTCGTCTTACCAGAAAACAACTCTTGCTCATAGGACAAAAAACTGCATGTGACTCAACTCCACTTCGGACTGGGAAACAAACTCTAGCTCGCTTTCCAAGAAACACACTCTGCTTTTGAGAAAAGAGCACTCTTCTACTCTACTGTTTTTCCTATAGGGCCAGAACAGTGAGCTTGCTCAGAAAAAAAGAACTGTGCTTCCTACACACACGGGCCATATCTAGTTCAACTATACTTAGGAAACTGACAAGAACAGTAGCACCTATTCAGTCCAATACACTGTATTGTTGGGAACAGACGCAAGTGCTATTTGCACTGTGTATGGCAATGGGAGCACAATAGTGACTTTCCTTACCAGAAAACAACTCTTGTTCGTAGGACCAGAAACTGCATGTGATTCAACTCCATTTAGGACTAGGAAACAAACGCTAGCTCGCCTTACAAGAAACACACTCTGCTTTTGAGAAAAGAGCACTCTTATACTCTACTGTGTTTCCTATAGGGCCAGAACAGTGAGCTTGCTCAGAACTTAAGAACTGTGCTTCCTACACACACGGGCCATATCTAGTTCAACTCTGCTTAGGAAACTGACAAGAACAGTAGCTCCTCTTCAGTCCGATACACTGTACTTACTGGGAGAGACGCGAGTGCTATTTGCACTGTATATGGCAATGGGAGCGCAATAGTGACTTTCCTTACCAGAAAACAACTCTTGCTCGTAGGACCAGAAACTGCATGTGATTCCACTCCATTTAGGACTGGGAAACAAACGCTAGCTCGCGTTATAAGAAACACACTCTGCTTTTGAGAAAAGAACACTCTTCTACTCTACTGTGTTTCCTATAGGGCCAGAACAGTGAGCTTGCTCAGAACATAATAACTGTGCTTCCTACACACACGGGCCATATCTAGTTCAACTCTGCTTAGGAAACTGACAAGAACAGTAGCTCCTCTTCAGTCCAATACACTGTACTTGCTGGGAACAGACGCCAGTGCTATTTTCACTGTGTACGGCAATTGGAGCACAATAGTGACTCGTCTTACCAGAAAACAACTCTGGCTCATAGGACTAAAAACTGCATGTGACTCAACTCCAATTAGGACTGGGAAACAAACTCTAGCTTGCTTTACAAGAAACACACTCTGCTTTTGAGAAAAGAGCACTCTTCTACTCTACTGTGTTTCCTGTAGGGCCAGAACAGTGAACTTTCTCAGAAAAAAAGAACTGTGCTTCCTACACACACGGGCCATATCAAGTTCAACTCTGCTTAGGAAACTGACAAGAACAGTAGCTCCTCTTCAGTCCGATACACTGTACTTGCTTGGAACAGACGCAAGTGCTATTTGCACTGTGTATGGATATGGGAGCACAATAGTGACTTTCCTTACCAGAAAACAACTCTTGTTCATAGTACCAGAAACTGCATGTGATTCAACTCCATTTAGGACTAGGAAACAAACGCTAGCTCGCCTTACAAGAAACACACTCTGCTTTAGAGAAAAGAGCACTCATCTACTCTACTGTGTTTCCTATAGGGCCAGAACAGTGAGCTTGCTCAGAACATAAGAACTGTCCTTCCTACACACACGGGCCATATCTAGTTCAACTCTGCTTCGGAACCTGACAAGAACAGTAGATCCTCTTCAGTCCAATACACTGTACTTGCAGGGAACAGACGCGAGTGCTATTTGCACTGTGTATGGCAATTGGAGCACAATAGTGACTCGTCTTACCAGAAAAGAACTCTTGCTCATAGGACAAAAACCTGCATGTGACTCCAATCCATTTAGGACTGGGAAACTAACGCTAGCTTGCCTTCCAAGAAACACACTCTGCTTTAGAGAAAAGAGCTCTCTTCTACTCTACTGTTTTTCCTATGGGGTCCAAACAGTGAGCTTGCTCAGAACGTAAAAACTGTGCTTCCTACCCACATGGGCCATATCTAGTTCAACTCTGCTTAGGAAACTGACAAGAACAGTAGCTCCTGTTTAGTCCGATACACTGTTCTTGCTGGGAACAGACGCGAGTGCTCTTTGCACTGTGTATGGCAATGGGAGCGCAACAGTGACTTTCCTTACCAGAAAACATCTCTTGCTCCTAGGACCAGAAACTGCATGTGATTCAACTTTATTTAGGACTGGGAAACAAACGCTAGCTCGCCTTATAAGAAACACACTCTGCTTTTGAGAAAAGAGCACTCTTCTACTCTACTGTGTTTCCTATGGGGTCCGAACAGTGAGCTTGCTCAGAACAAATGAAATGTGCTTCCTACACACACGGCCATATCTAGTTCAATTCTGCTTAGGAACTTGACAAGAACAGTAGATCCTCTTCTGTCCAATACACTGTACTTGAGGGAACAGACGCGAGTGCTATTTGCACTGTGTATGGCATTTGGAGCGCGATAGTGATTCTTCTTACCAGAAGACAACTCTTGCTCGTAGGACCAAAAACTGCCTGTTACTCAACTCCATTTTGGACTGGGAAACAAACGCGAGCTCGCCTTACAAGAAACACACTCTGCTTTAGAGAAAAGAGCACTCTTCTATTCCATTGTGTTTCCTTTAGGGCCAGAACAGTGAGCTTGCTCAGAACATAATAACTGTGCTTCCTACACACACGGGCCATATCTAGTTCAACTCTGCTTAGGAAACTGACAAGAACAGTAGCTCCTCTTCAGTCCAATACACTGTACTTGCTGAGAACAGACGTGAGTGCTATTTGCACTGTGTATGGCAATTGGAGCACAATAGTGACTCGTCTTACCAGAAAACAACTCTTGCTCATAGGACAAAAAACTGCATGTGACTCAACTCCATTTAGGACTGGGAAACAAACGCTAGCTCGCCTTACAAGAAACACACTCTGCTTTTGAGAAAAGAGCACTCTTCTACTCTACTGTGTTTCCTATGGGTCCGAACAGTGAGCTTGCTCAGAACAAAAGAACTGTGCTTCCTATGCACACGGCCATATCTTGTTCAATTCTGCTTAGGAACCTGACAAGAACAGTAGATCCTCTTCAGTCCGATACACTGTACTTGCTGGGAACAGAGGCGAGTGCTATTTGCACTTTGTATGGCAATGGGAGCGCAATAGTGACTTTCCTTACCAGAAAACAACTCTTGCTCGTAGGACCACAAACTGAATGTGATTCAACTCCATTTAGGACTGGAAAACAAAGGCTAGCTCGCCTTGCTAGAAACACACTCTGCTTTAGAGAAAAGAGCACTCTTCTACTCTACTGTGTTTCCTATAGGGCCAGAACAGTGAGCGTGCTCAGAACAAAAGAACTGTGCTTCCTACACACGGGCCATATCTAGTTCAACACTGCTTAGGAAACTGACAAGAACAGTCGCTCCTATTCAGTCCAATACACTGTACTTGAGGGAAGATATGCGAGTGCTATTTACACTGTGTATGGCATTTGGAGCACAATAGTGACTCTTCTTACCAGAAAACAACTCTTGCTCGTAGGACCAAAAACTGCCTGTTACTCAACTCCATTTAGGACTGGGAAACAAACGCGAGCTTGCCTTACAAGAAACACACTCTGCTTTAGAGAAAAGAGCACTCTTCTATTCTATTGTGTTTCCTATAGGGCCAGAACAGTGAGCTTGCTCAGAACATAATAACTGTTCTTACTACACACACGGGCCATATCTAGTTCAACTCTGCTTAGGAAACTGACAAGAACAGTAGGTACTCTTCAGTCCGATACACTGTACTTGCTGAGAACAGACGTGAGTGCTATTTGCACTATGTATGGCAATTGGAGCACAATAGTGACTCGTCTTACCAGAAAACAACTCTTGCTCATAGGACAAAAAACTGCATGTGACTCAACTCCATTTAGGACTGGGAAACAAACGCTAGCTCGCCTTACAAGAAACACACTCTGCTTTTGAGAAAAGAGCACTCTTCTACTCTACTATGTTTCCTATGGGGTCTGAACAGTGAGCTTGCTCAGAACAAAAGAACTGTGCTTCCTATGCACACGGCCATATCTAGTTCAATTCTGCTTAGGAACCTGACAAGAACAGTAGATCCTCTTCAGTCCAATACACTGTAATTGCTGGGAACACACGCGAGTGCTATTTGCAGTGTGTATGGCAATGAGAGCACAATAGTGCCTTTCCTTACCAGAAAACAACTCTTGCTCGAAGGACCACAAAATGCATGTGATTCAACGCCATTTAGGACTGGGAAACAAATGATAGCTCGACTTACAAGAAACACACTCTGCTTTTGAGAAAAGAGCACTCTTCTACTCTACGGTGTTTCCAATGGGGTCCAAACAGTGAGCTTGCTCAGAACAAAAGTACTGTGCTTCCTACACAAGGACCATATCTAGTTCAACTCTGCTTAGGAAACTGACACGAACAGTAGCTCCTATTCAGTCCAATACACTGTACTTGCTGGGAACAGACGCGAGTGCTATTTGCACTGTCTATGGCAATTGGAGCACAATAGTGACTCTTCTTACCAGAAAACAACTCTTGCTCCTAGGACGAAAAACTGCATGTGACTCAACTCCATTTAGGACTGGGAAACAAACGCGAGCTCGCCTTACAAGAAACACACTCTGCTTTAGAGAAAAGAGCACTCTTCTACTCTACTGTGTTTCCTATAGGGCCAGAACAGTGAGCTTGCTCAGAACATAATAACTGTGCTTCCTACACACACGGGACATATCTAGTTCAACTCTGCTTAGGAAACTGACAAGAACAGTAGCTCCTATTCAGTCCAATACACTGTACTTGCTGGGAAAAAACGCGAGTGCTATTTGCCCTGTGTATGGCAATGGGAGCGCAATAGTGACTTTCCTTACCAGAAAACAACTCTTGTTCGTAGGACCAGAAACTGCATGTGATTAAACTCCATTTAGGACTGGGAAACAAACGCTAGCTCGCCTTACAAGGAACACACTCTGCTTTTGAGAAAAGAGCACTCTTCTACTCTACTGTGTTTCCTATAGGGCCAGAACAGTGAGCTTTCTCAGAAAAAAAGAACTGTGCTTCCTACGCACACGGGCCATATCAAGTTCAACTCTGCCTAAGAAACTGACAAGAACAGTATCTCCTCTTCAGTCCGATACACTGTACTTGCTTGGAACAGACGCAAGTGCTATTTGCACTGTGTATGGCAATGGGAGCGCAATAGTGACTTTCCTTACCAGAAAACAACTCTTGTTCATAGTACAAGAAACTGCATGTGATTCAACTCCATTTAGGACTAGGAAACAAATGCTAGCTCGCCTTACAAGAAACACACTCTGCTTTAGAGAAAAGAGCACTCATCTACTCTACTGTGTTTCCTATAGGGCCAGAACAGTGAGCTTGCTCAGAACATAAGAACTGTGCTTCCTACACACACGGGCCATATCTAGTTCAACTCTGCTTAGGAAACTGACAAGAACAGTAGCTCCTCTTCAGTCCAATACACTGTACTTGAGGGAACAGACGCGAGTGCTATTTGCACTGTGTATGGCATTTGGAGCGCAATAGTGACTCTTCTTACCAGAAGACAACTCTTGCTCGTAGGACCAAAAACTGCCTGTTACTCAACTCCATTTAGGAATGGGAAACAAACGCGAGCTCGCCTTACAAGAAACACACTCTGCTTTAGAGAAAAGAGCACTCTTCTATTCCATTGTGTTTCCTTTAGGGCCAGAACAGTGAGCTTGCTCAGAACATAATAACTGTGCTTCCTACACACACGGGCCGTATCTAGTTCAACTCTGCTTAGGAAACTGACAAGAACAGTAGCTCCTCTTCAGTCCGATACACTGTACTTGCTGAGAACAGACGTGAGTGCTATTTGCACTGTGTATGGCAATTGGAGCACAATAGTGACTCGTCTTAAAAGAAAACAACTCTTGCTCATAGGACAAAAAACTGCATGTGACTCAACTCCATTTAGGACTGGGAAAAAAACGCTAGCTCGCCTTACAAGAAACACACTCTGCTTTTGAGAAAAGAGCACTCTTCTACTCTACTGTGTTTCCTATGGGGTCCGAACAGTGAGCTTGCTCAGAACAAAAGAACTGTGCTTCCTACGCACACGGCCATATCTTGTTCAATTCTGCTTAGGAACCTGACAAGAACAGTAGATCCTCTTCAGTCCAATACACTGTACTTGCTGGGAACAGACGCCAGTGCTATTTGTCCTGTGTATGGCAATGGCAGCGCAATAGTGACTATTCTTACCAGAAAACAACTCTTGCTCGTAGGACCAGAAACTGCAAGTGATTCCAATCTATTTAGGACTGGGAAACAAACGCTAGCTCGCATTACAAGAAACACACTCTGCTTTAGAAAAAAGAGCACTCTTCTACTCTACTGTGTTTCCTATGGGGTCCAAACAGTGAGCTTGCTCAGAACAAAAGAACTGTGCTTCCTACACACACGGACCATATGTAGTTCAACTCTGCTTAGGAAACTGACAAGAACAGTAGCTCCTATTCAGTCCAATACACTGTACTTGCTGGGAAAAGAGGCGAGTGCTATTTGCCCTGTGTATGGCAATGGGAGCGCAATAGTGTCTTTCCTTACCAGAAAACAACTCTTGTTTGTAGGACCAGAAACTGCATGTGATTCAACTCCATTTAGGACTAGGAAACAAACGCTAGCTCTCCTTACAAGGAACACACTCTGCTTTTGAGAAAAGAGCACTCTTCTGCTATACTGTGTTTCCTATAGGGCCAGAACAGTGAGCTTGCTCAGAACATAATAACTGAGCTTCCTACACACACGGGCCATATCTAGTTCAACTCTGCTTAGGAACCTGACAAGAACAGTAGATCCTCTTCAGTCCAATACACTGTAATTGCTGGGAACACACGCGAGTGCTATTTGCACTGTGTATGGCAATGAGAGCGCAATAGTGACTTTCCTTACCAGAAAACAACTCTTGCTCGAAGGACCACAAAATGCATGTGATTCAACGCCATTTAGTACTGGGAAACAAATGCTAGCTCGCCTTACAAGAAACACTCTCTGCTTTTGAGAAAAGAGCACTCTTCTACTCTACTGTGTTTTCTATGGTGTCCGAACAGTGAGCTTGCTCAGAACAAAAGAACTGTGCTTCCTACACACACGGCCATATCTAGTTCAATTCTGCTTAGGAACCTGACAAGAACAGTAGATCCTCTTCAGTCCAATACACTGTACTTGCTGGGAACAGACGCCAGTGCTATTTGTCCTGTGTATGGCAATGGCAGCGCAATAGTGACTCTTCTTACCATAAAACAACTCTTGCTCATAGGACCAGAAACTGCATGTGATTCAACTCCATTTAGGACTGGGAAACAAAGGCTAGCTCGCCTTACTAGAAACACACTCTTCTTTAGAGTAAAGAGCACTCTTCTACTCTACTGTGTTTCCTATAGGGCCAGAACAGTGAGCTTGCTCAGAACAAAAGAACTGTGCTTCCTACACACGGGCCATATCTAGTTCAACTCTGCTTAGGAAACTGACAAGAACAGTAGCTCCTCTTCAGTTCAATACACTGTACTTGAGGGAACAGACGCGAGTGCTATTTGCACTGTGTATGGCATTTGGAGCGCAATAGTGACTCTTCTTACCAGAAGACAACTCTTGCTCGTAGGACCAAAAACTGCCTGTTACTCAACTCCATTTAGGACTGGGAAACAAACGCGAGCTCGCCTTACAAGAAACACACTCTGCTTTAGAGAAAAGAGCACTCTTCTATTCCATTGTGTTTCCTTTAGGGCCAGAACAGTGAGCTTGCTCAGAACATAATAACTGTGCTTCCTACACACACGGGCCATATCTAGTTCAACTCTGCTTAGGAAACTGACAAGAACAGTAGCTCCTCTTCAGTCCGATACACTGTACTTGCTGAGAACAGACGTGAGTGCTATTTGCACTGTGTATGGCAATTCGAGCACAATAGTGACTCGTCTTACCAGAAAACAACTCTTGCTCATAGGACAAAAAACTGCATGTGACTCAACTCCATTTAGGACTGGGAAACAAACGCTAGCTCGCCTTACAAGGAACACACTCTGCTTTTGAGAAAAGAGCACTCTTCTGCTATACTGTGTTTCCTATAGGGCCAGAACAGTGAGCTTGCTCAGAACATAATAACTGAGCTTCCTACACACACGGGCCATATCTAGTTCAACTCTGCTTAGGAACCTGACAAGAACAGTAGATCCTCTTCAGTCCAATACACTGTAATTGCTGGGAACACACTCGAGTGCTATTTGCACTGTGTATGGCAATGAGAGCGCAATAGTGACTTTCCTTACCAGAAAACAACTCTTGCTCGAAGGACCACAAAATGCATGTGATTCAACGCCATTTAGTACTGGGAAACAAATGCTAGCTCGCCTTACAAGAAACACTCTCTGCATTTGAGAAAAGAGCACTCTTCTACTCTACTGTGTTTCCTATGGTGTCCGAACAGTGAGCTTGCTCAGAACAAAAGAACTGTGCTTCCTACACACACGGCCATATCTAGTTCAATTCTGCTTAGGAACCTGACAAGAACAGTAGATCCTCTTCAGTCCAATACACTGTACTTGCTGGGAACAGACGCCAGTGCTATTTGTCCTGTGTATGGCAATGGCAGCGCAATAGTGACTCTTCTTACCATAAAACAACTCTTGCTCGTAGGACCAGAAACTGCATGTGATTCAACTCCATTTAGGACTGGGAAACAAAGGCTAGCTCGCCTTACTAGAAACACACTCTTCTTTAGAGAAAAGAGCACTCTTCTACTCTACTGTGTTTCCTATAGGGCCAGAACAGTGAGCTTGCTCAGAACAAAAGAACTGTGCTTCCTACACACGGGCCATATCTAGTTCAACTCTGCTTAGGAAACTGACAAGAACAGTAGCTCCTCTTCAGTCCAATACACTGTACTTGAGGGAACAGACGCGAGCGCTATTTGCACTGTGTATGGCCTTTGGAGCACAATAGTGACTCTTCTTACCAGAAGACAATTCTTGCTCGTAGGACCAAAAACTGCCTGTTACTCAACTCCATTTAGGACTGGGAAACAAACGCGAGCTCGCCTTACAAGAAACACACTCTGCTTTAGAGAAAAGAGCACTCTTCTATTCTATTGTGTTTCCTTTAGGGCCAGAACAGTGAGCTTGCTCAGAACATAATAACTGTGTTTCCTACACACACGGGCCATATCTAGTTCAACTCTGCTTAGGAAACTGACAAGAACAGTAGCTCCTCTTCAGTCCGATACACTGTACTTGCTGAGAACAGACGTGAGTGCTATTTGCACTGTGTATGGCAATTGGAACACAATAGTGACTCGTCTTACCAGAAAACAACTCTTGCTCATAGGACAAAAAATTGCATGTGACTCAACTCCATTTAGGACTGGGAAACAAACTCTAGCTCGCCTTACAAGAAACACACTCTGCTTTTGAGAAAAGAGCACTCTTCTACTCTACTGTGTTTCCTATAGGGTCCGAACAGTGAGCTTGCTCAGAACAAAAGAACTGTGCTTCCTACACACACGGCCATATCTAGTTCAATTCTGCTTAGGAACCTGACAAGAACAGTAGATCCTCTTCATTCCAATACACTGTACTTGCTGGGAACAGACGCCAGTGCTATTTGTCCTGTGTATGGCAATGGCAGCGCAATAGTGACTCTTCTTACCATAAAACAACTCTTGCTCGTAGGACCAGAAACTGCATGTGATTCAACTCCATTTAGGACTGGGAAACAAAGGCTAGCTCGCCTTACTAGAAACACACTCTTCTTTAGAGTAAAGAGCACTCTTCTACTCTACTGTATTTTCTATAGGGCCAGAACAGTGAGCTTGCTCAGAACAAAAGAACTGTGCTTCCTACACACGGGCCATATCTAGTTCAACTCTGCTTAGGAAACTGACAAGAACAGTAGCTCCTCTTCAGTCCAATACACTGTACTTGAGGGAACAGACGCGAGTGCTATTTGCACTGTGTATGGCATTTGGAGCGCAATAGTGACTCTTCTTACCAGAAGACAACTCTTGCTCGTAGGACCAAAAACTGCCTGTTACTCAACTCCATTTAGTACTGGGAAACAAACGCGAGCTCTCCTTACAAGAAACACACTCTGCTTTAGAGAAAAGAGCACTCTTCTATTCCATTGTGTTTCCTTTAGGGCCAGAACAGTGAGCTTGCTCAGAACATAATAACTGTGCTTCCTACACACACGCGGCCATATCTAGTTCAACTCTGCTTAGGAAACTGACAAGAACAGTAGCTCCTCTTCAGTCCGATACACTGTACTTGCTGAGAACAGACGTGAGTGCTATTTGCACTGTGTATGGCAATTGGAGCACAATAGTGACTAGTCTTACCAGAAAACAACTCTTGCTCATAGGACAAAAAACTGCATGTGACTCAACTCCATTTAGGACTGGGAAACAAACGCTAGCTCGCCTTACAAGAAACACACTCTGCTTTTGAGAAAAGAGCACTCTTCTATTCTATTGTGTTTCCTTTAGGGCCAGAACAGTGAGCTTGCTCAGAACATAATAACTGTGCTTTCTACACACACGGGCCATATCTAGTTCAACTCTGCTTAGGAAACTGACAAGAACAGTAGCTCCTCTTCAGTCCGATACACTGTACTTGCTGAGAACAGACATGAGTGCTATTTGCACTGTGTATGGCAATTCGAGCACAATAGTGACTCGTCTTACCAGAAAACAACTCTTGCTCATAGGACAAAAAACTGCATGTGACTCAACTCCATTTAGGACTGGGAAACAAACGCTAGCTCGCCTTACAAGAAACACACTCTGCTTTTGAGAAAAGAGCACTCTTCTACTCTACTGTGTTTCCTATGGTGTCCGAACAGTGAGCTTGCTCAGAACAAAAGAACTGTGCTTCCTACACACACGGCCATATCTAGTTCAATTCTGCTTAGGAACCTGACAAGAACAGTAGATCCTCTTCATTCCAATACACTGTACTTGCTGGGAACAGACGCCAGTGCTATTTGTCCTGTGTATGGCAATGGCAGCGCAATAGTGACTCTTCTTACCATAAAACAACTCTTGCTCGTAGGACCAGAAACTGCATGTGATTCAACTCCATTTAGGACTGGGAAACAAAGGCTAGCTCGCCTTACTAGAAACACACTCTTCTTTAGAGAAAAGAGCACTCTTCTACTCCACTGTGTTTCCTATAGGGCCAGAACAGTGAGCTTGCTCAGAACAAAAGAACTGTGCTTCCTACACACACGGGACATATCTAGTTCAACTCTGCTTAGGAAACTGACAAGAACAGTAGCTCCTCTTCAGTCCAATACACTGTACTTGAGGGAACAGACGCGAGTGCTATTTGCACTGTGTATGGCATTTGGAGTGCAATAGTGACTCTTCTTACCAGAAGACAACTCTTGCTCGTAGGACCAAAAACTGCCTGTTACTCAACTCCATTTAGGACTGGGAAACAAACGCGAGCTCGCCTTACAAGAAACACACTCTGCTTTTGAGAAAAGAGCACTCTTCTACTCTATTGTGTTTCCCATGGGGTCCGAACAGTGAGCTTGCTCAGAACAAAAGAACTGTGCTTCCTACGCACACGGCCATATCTTGTTCAATTCTGCTTAGGAACCTGACAAGAACAGTAGATCCTCTTCAGTCCAATACACTGTACTTGCTGGGAACAGACGCCAGTGCTATTTGTCCTGTGTATGGCAATGGCAGCGCAATAGTGACTATTCTTACCAGAAAAGAACTCTTGCTCGTAGGACCAGAAACTGCATGTGATTCCACTCTATTTAGGACTGGGAAACAAACGCTATCTCGCATTACAAGAAACACACTCTGCTTTAGAAAAAAGAGCACTCTTCTACTCTACTGTGTTTCCTATGGGGTCCAAACAGTGAGCTTGCTCAGAACAAAAGAACTGTGCTTCCTACACACACGGACCATATGTAGTTCAACTCTGCTTAGGAAACTGACAAGAACAGTAGCTCCTATTCAGTCCAATACACTGTACTTGCTGGGAAAAGAGGCGAGTGCTATTTGCCCTGTGTATGGCAATGGGAGCGCAATAGTGTCTTTCCTTACCAGAAAACAACTCTTGTTCGTAGGACCAGAAACTGCATGTGATTCAACTCCATTTAGGACTAGGAAACAAACGCTAGCTCGCATTACAAGGAACACACTCTGCTTTTGAGAAAAGAGCACTCTTCTGCTATACTGTGTTTCCTATAGGGCCAGAACAGTGAGCTTGTTCAGAACATAATAACTGAGCTTCCTACACACACGGGCCATATCTAGTTCAACTCTGCTTAGGAACCTGACAAGAACAGTAGATCCTCTTCAGTCCAATACACTGTAATTGCTGGGAACACACGCGAGTGCTATTTGCACTGTGTATGGCAATGAGAGCACAATAGTGACTTTCCTTACCAGAAAACAACTCTTGCTCGAAGGACCACAAAATGCATGTGATTCAACGCCATTTAGTACTGGGAAACAAATGCTAGCTCGCCTTACAAGAAACACTCTTTGCTTTTGAGAAAAGAGCACTCTTCTACTCTACTGTGTTTCCTATGGTGTCCGAACAGTGAGCTTGCTCAGAACAAAAGAACTGTGCTTCCTACACACGGGCCATATCTAGTTCAACTCTGCTTAGGAAACTGACAAGAACAGTAGCTCCTCTTCAGTCCAATACACTGTACTTGAGGGAACAGACGCGAGTGCTATTTGCACTGTGTATGGCATTTGGAGCGCAATAGTGACTCTTCTTACCAGAAGACATCTCTTGCTCGTAGGAACAAAAACTGCCTGTTACTCAACTCCATTTAGGACTGGGAAACAAACGCGAGCTCGCCTTACAAGAAACACACTCTGCTTTAGAGAAAAGAGCACTCTTCTATTCTATTGTGTTTCCTTTAGGGCCAGAACAGTGAGCTTGCTCAGAACATAATAACTGTGCTTCCTACACACACGGGCCATATCTAGTTCAACTCTGCTTAGGAAACTGACAAGAACAGTAGCTCCTCTTCAGTCCGATACACTGTACTTGCTGAGAACAGACGTGAGTGCTATTTGCACTGTGTATGGCAATTGGAACACAATAGTGACTCGTCTTACCAGAAAACAACTCTTGCTCATAGGACAAAAAATTGCATGTGACTCAACTCCATTTAGGACTGGGAAACAAACTCTAGCTCGCCATACAAGAAACACACTCTGCTTTTGAGAAAAGAGCACTCTTCTACTCTACTGTGTTTCCTATGGGGTCCGAACAGTGAGCTTCCTCAGAACAAAAGAACTGTGCTTCCTACACACACGGCCATATCTAGTTCAATTCTGCTTAGGAACCTGACAAGAACAGTAGATCCTCTTCAGTCCAATACACTGTACTTGCTGGGAACAGACGCCAGTGCTATTTGTCCTGTGTATGGCAATGGCAGCGCAATAGTGACTCTTCTTACCATAAAACAACTCTTGCTCGTAGGACCAGAAACTGCATGTGATTCAACTCCATTTAGGACTGGGAAACAAAGGCTAGCTCGCCTTACTAGAAACACACTCTTCTTTAGAGTAAAGAGCACTCTTCTACTCTACTGTGTTTCCTATAGTGCCAGAACAGTGTGCTTGCTCAGAACAAAAGAACTGTGCTTCCTACACACGGGCCATATCTAGTTCAACTCTGCTTAGGAAACTGACAAGAACAGTAGCTCCTCTTCAGTCCAATACACTGTACTTGAGGGAACAGACGCGAGTGCTATTTGCACTGTGTATGGCATTTGGAGCGAAATAGTGACTCTTCTTACCAGAAGACAACTCTTGCTCGTAGGACCAAAAACTGCCTGTTACTCAACTCCATTTAGGACTGGGAAACAAACGCGAGCTCGCCTTACAAGAAACACACTCTGCTTTAGAGAAAAGAGCACTCTTCTATTCTATTGTGTTTCCTTTAGGGCCAGAACAGTGAGCTTGCTCAGAACATAATAACTGTGTTTCCTACACACACGGGCCATATCTAGTTCAACTCTGCTTAGGAAACTGACAAGAACAGTAGCTCCTCTTCAGTCCGATACACTGTACTTGCTGAGAACAGACGTGAGTGCTATTTGCACTGTGTATGGCAATTGGAACACAATAGTGACTCGTCTTACCAGAAAACAACTCTTGCTCATAGGACAAAAAATTGCATGTGACTCAACTCCATTTAGGACTGGGAAACAAACTCTAGCTCGCCTTACAAGAAACACACTCTGCTTTTGAGAAAAGAGCACTCTTCTACTCTACTGTGTTTCCTATAGGGTCCGAACAGTGAGCTTGCTCAGAACAAAAGAACTGTGCTTCCTACACACACGGCCATATCTAGTTCAATTCTGCTTAGGAACCTGACAAGAACAGTAGATCCTCTTCATTCCAATACACTGTACTTGCTGGGAACAGACGCCAGTGCTATTTGTCCTGTGTATGGCAATGGCAGCGCAATAGTGACTCTTCTTACCATAAAACAACTCTTGCTCGTAGGACCAGAAACTGCATGTGATTCAACTCCATTTAGGACTGGGAAACAAAGGCTAGCTCGCCTTACTAGAAACACACTCTTCTTTAGAGTAAAGAGCACTCTTCTACTCTACTGTATTTTCTATAGGGCCAGAACAGTGAGCTTGCTCAGAACAAAAGAACTGTGCTTCCTACACACGGGCCATATCTAGTTCAACTCTGCTTAGGAAACTGACAAGAACAGTAGCTCCTCTTCAGTCCAATACACTGTACTTGAGGGAACAGACGCGAGTGCTATTTGCACTGTGTATGGCATTTGGAGCGCAATAGTGACTCTTCTTACCAGAAGACAACTCTTGCTCGTAGGACCAAAAACTGCCTGTTACTCAACTCCATTTAGTACTGGGAAACAAACGCGAGCTCTCCTTACAAGAAACACACTCTGCTTTAGAGAAAAGAGCACTCTTCTATTCCATTGTGTTTCCTTTAGGGCCAGAACAGTGAGCTTGCTCAGAACATAATAACTGTGCTTCCTACACACACGCGGCCATATCTAGTTCAACTCTGCTTAGGAAACTGACAAGAACAGTAGCTCCTCTTCAGTCCGATACACTGTACTTGCTGAGAACAGACGTGAGTGCTATTTGCACTGTGTATGGCAATTGGAGCACAATAGTGACTAGTCTTACCAGAAAACAACTCTTGCTCATAGGACAAAAAACTGCATGTGACTCAACTCCATTTAGGACTGGGAAACAAACGCTAGCTCGCCTTACAAGAAACACACTCTGCTTTTGAGAAAAGAGCACTCTTCTATTCTATTGTGTTTCCTTTAGGGCCAGAACAGTGAGCTTGCTCAGAACATAATAACTGTGCTTTCTACACACACGGGCCATATCTAGTTCAACTCTGCTTAGGAAACTGACAAGAACAGTAGCTCCTCTTCAGTCCGATACACTGTACTTGCTGAGAACAGACGTGAGTGCTATTTGCACTGTGTATCGCAATTGGAGCACAATAGTGACTCGTCTTACCAGAAAACAACTCTTGCTCATAGGACAAAAAACTGCATGTGACTCAACTCCATTTAGGACTGGGAAACAAACGCTAGCTCGCCTTACAAGAAACACACTCTGCTTTTGAGAAAAGAGCACTCTTCTACTCTACTGTGTTTCCTATGGTGTCCGAACAGTGAGCTTGCTCAGAACAAAAGAACTGTGCTTCCTACACACACGGCCATATCTAGTTCAATTCTGCTTAGGAACCTGACAAGAACAGTAGATCCTCTTCATTCCAATACACTGTACTTGCTGGGAACAGACGCCAGTGCTATTTGTCCTGTGTATGGCAATGGCAGCGCAATAGTGACTCTTCTTACCATAAAACAACTCTTGCTCGTAGGACCAGAAACTGCATGTGATTCAACTCCATTTAGGACTGGGAAACAAAGGCTAGCTCGCCTTACTAGAAACACACTCTTCTTTAGAGAAAAGAGCACTCTTCTACTCCACTGTGTTTCCTATAGGGCCAGAACAGTGAGCTTGCTCAGAACAAAAGAACTGTGCTTCCTACACACACGGGACATATCTAGTTCAACTCTGCTTAGGAATCTGACAAGAACAGTAGCTCCTCTTCAGTCCAATACACTGTACTTGAGGGAACAGACGCGAGTGCTATTTGCACTGTGTATGGCATTTGGAGTGCAATAGTGACTCTTCTTACCAGAAGACAACTCTTGCTCGTAGGACCAAAAACTGCCTGTTACTCAACTCCATTTAGGACTGGGAAACAAACGCGAGCTCGCCTTACAAGAAACACACTCTGCTTTTGAGAAAAGAGCACTCTTCTACTCTATTGTGTTTCCCATGGGGTCCGAACAGTGAGCTTGCTCAGAACAAAAGAACTGTGCTTCATACGCACACGGCCATATCTTGTTCAATTCTGCTTAGGAACCTGACAAGAACAGTAGATCCTCTTCAGTCCAATACACTGTACTTGCTGGGAACAGACGCCAGTGCTATTTGTCCTGTGTATGGCAATGGCAGCGCAATAGTGACTATTCTTACCAGAAAAGAACTCTTGCTCGTAGGACCAGAAACTGCATGTGATTCCACTCTATTTAGGACTGGGAAACAAACGCTATCTCGCATTACAAGAAACACACTCTGCTTTAGAAAAAAGAGCACTCTTCTACTCTACTGTCTTTCCTATGGGGTCCAAACAGTGAGCTTGCTCAGAACAAAAGAACTGTGCTTCCTACACACACGGACCATATGTAGTTCAACTCTGCTTAGGAAACTGACAAGAACAGTAGCTCCTATTCAGTCCAATACACTGTACTTGCTGGGAAAAGAGGCGAGTGCTATTTGCCCTGTGTATGGCAATGGGAGCGCAATAGTGTCTTTCCTTACCAGAAAACAACTCTTGTTCGTAGGGCCAGAAACTGCATGTGATTCAACTCCATTTAGGACTAGGAAACAAACGCTAGCTCGCATTACAAGGAACACACTCTGCTTTTGAGAAAAGAGCACTCTTCTGCTATACTGTGTTTCCTATAGGGCCAGAACAGTGAGCTTGTTCAGAACATAATAACTGAGCTTCCTACACACACGGGCCATATCTAGTTCAACTCTGCTTAGGAACCTGACAAGAACAGTAGATCCTCTTCAGTCCAATACACTGTAATTGCTGGGAACACACGCGAGTGCTATTTGCACTGTGTATGGCAATGAGAGCGCAATAGTGACTTTCCTTACCAGAAAACAACTCTTGCTCGAAGGACCACAAAATGCATGTGATTCAACACCATTTAGTACTGGGAAACAAATGCTAGCTCGCCTTACAAGAAACACTCTTTGCTTTTGAGAAAAGAGCACTCTTCTACTCTACTGTGTTTCCTATGGTGTCCGAACAGTGAGCTTGCTCAGAACAAAAGAACTGTGCTTCCTACACACGGGCCATATCTAGTTCAACTCTGCTTAGGAAACTGACAAGAACAGTAGCTCCTCTTCAGTCCAATACACTGTACTTGAGGGAACAGACGCGAGTGCTATTTGCACTGTGTATGGCATTTGGAGCGCAATAGTGACTCTTCTTACCAGAAGACATCTCTTGCTCGTAGGAACAAAAACTGCCTGTTACTCAACTCCATTTAGGACTGGGAAACAAACGCGAGCTCGCCTTACAAGAAACACACTCTGCTTTAGAGAAAAGAGCACTCTTCTATTCTATTGTGTTTCCTTTAGGGCCAGAACAGTGAGCTTGCTCAGAACATAATAACTGTGCTTCCTACACACACGGGCCATATCTAGTTCAACTCTGCTTAGGAAACTGACAAGAACAGTAGCTCCTCTTCAGTCCGATACACTGTACTTGCTGAGAACAGACGTGAGTGCTATTTGCACTGTGTATGGCAATTGGAGCACAATAGTGACTCGTCTTACCAGAAAACAACTCTTGCTCATAGGACAAAAAATTGCATGTGACTCAACTCCATTTAGGACTGGGAAACAAACTCTAGCTCGCCATACAAGAAACACACTCTGCTTTTGAGAAAAGAGCACTCTTCTACTCTACTGTGTTTCCTATGGGGTCCGAACAGTGAGCTTCCTCAGAACAAAAGAACTGTGCTTCCTACACACACGGCCATATCTAGTTCAATTCTGCTTAGGAACCTGACAAGAACAGTAGATCCTCTTCAGTCTAATACACTGTACTTGCTGGGAACAGACGCCAGTGCTATTTGTCCTGTGTATGGCAATGGCAGCGCAATAGTGACTCTTCTTACCATAAAACAACTCTTGCTCGTAGGACCAGAAACTGCATGTGATTCAACTCCATTTAGGACTGGGAAACAAAGGCTAGCTCGCCTTACTAGAAACACACTCTTCTTTAGAGTAAAGAGCACTCTTCTACTCTACTGTGTTTCCTATAGTGCCAGAACAGTGTGCTTGCTCAGAACAAAAGAACTGTGCTTCCTACACACGGGCCATATCTAGTTCAACTCTGCTTAGGAAACTGACAAGAACAGTAGCTCCTCTTCAGTCCAATACACTGTACTTGAGGGAACAGACGCGAGTGCTATTTGCACTGTGTATGGCATTTGGAGCGAAATAGTGACTCTTCTTACCAGAAGACAACTCTTGCTCGTAGGACCAAAAACTGCCTGTTACTCAACTCCATTTAGGACTGGGAAACAAACGCGAGCTCTCCTTACAAGAAACACACTCTGCTTTAGAGAAAAGAGAACTCTTCTATTCCATTGTGTTTCCTTTAGGGCCAGAACAGTGAGCTTGCTCAGAACATAATAACTGTGCTTCCTACACACACGCGGCCATATCTAGTTCAACTCTGTTTAGGAAACTGACAAGAACAGTAGCTCCTCTTCAGTCCGATACACTGTACTTGCTGAGAACAGACGTGAGTGCTATTTGCACTGTGTATGGCAATTGGAGCACAATAGTGACTCGTCTTACCAGAAAACAACTCTTGCTCATAGGACAAAAAATTGCATGTGACTCAACTCCATTTAGGACTGGGAAACAAACTCTAGCTCGCCTTACAAGAAACACACTCTGCTTTTGAGAAAAGAGCACTCTTCTACTCTACTGTGTTTCCTATGGGGTCCGAACAGTGAGCTTGCTCAGAACAAAAGAACTGTGCTTCCTACGCACACGGCCATATCTTGTTCAATTCTGCTTAGGAACCTGACAAGAACAGTAGATCCTCTTCAGTCCATTACACTGTACTTGCTGGGAACAGATGCCAGTGCTATTTGTCCTGTGTATGGCAAAGGCAGCGCAATAGTGACTACTCTTACCAGAAAACAACTCTTGCTCGTAGGACCAGAAACTGCATGTGAATCCACTCCATTTAGGACTGGGAAACAAACGCTAGCTCGCATTACAAGAAACACACTCTGCTTTAGAAAAAAGAGCACTCTTCTACTCTACTGTGTTTCCTATGGGGTCCAAACAGTGAGCTTGCTCAGAACAAAAGAACTGTGCTTCCTACACACACGGACCATATGTAGTTCAACTTTGCTTAGGAAACTGACAAGAACAGTAGCTCCTATTCAGTCCAATACACTGTACTTGCTGGGAAAAGAGGCGAGTGCTATTTGCCCTGTGTATGGCAATGGGAGCACAATAGTGTCTTTCCTTACCAGAAAACAACTCTTGTTCGTAGGACCAGAAACTGCATGTGATTCAACTCCATTTAGGACTAGGAAACAAACGGTAGCTCGCCTTACAAGGAACACACTCTGCTTTTGAGAAAAGAGCACTCTTCTGCTATACAGTGTTTCCTATAGGGCCAGAACAGTGAGCTTGCTCAGAACATAATACTGAGCTTCCTACACACACAGGCCATATCTAGTTCAACTCTGCTTAGGAACCTGACAAGAACAGTAGATCCTCTTCAGTCCAATACACTGTAATTGCTGGGAACACACGCGAGTTCAATTTGCACTGTGTATGGCAATGAGAGCACAATAGTGACTTTCCTTACCAGAAAACAACTCTTGCTCGAAGGACCACAAAATGCATGTGATTCAACGCCATTTAGTACTGGGAAACAAATGCTAGCTCGCCTTACAAGAACACACTTTGCTTTTGAGAAAAGAGCACTCTTCTACTCTACGGTGTTTCCTATGGGGTCCAAACAGTGAGCTTGCTCAGAATAAAAGAACTGTGCTTCCTACACACACGGACCATATGTAGTTCAACTCTGCTTAGGAAACTGACACGAACAGTAGCTCCTATTCAGTCCAATACACTGTACTTGCTGGGAACAGACGCGAGTGCTTTTTGCACTGTGTATGGCAATTGAAGCACAATAGTGACTCTTCTTACCAGAAAACAACTCTTGCTCCGCGGACGAAAAACTGCATGTGACTCAACTCCATTTAGGACAGGAAACAAACTCGAGCTCGCCTTACAAGAAACACACTCTGCTTTAGAGAAAAGAGCACTCTTCTACTCTACTGTGTTTCCTATAGGGCCAGAACAGTGAGTTTGCTCAGAACATAATAACTGTGCCTCCTACACACACGGGCCATATCTAGTTCAACGCTGCTTAGGAAACTGACAAGAACAGTAGCTCCTCTTCAGTCCGATACACTGTACTTGCTGAGAACAGACGTGAGTGCTATTTGCACTGTGTATGGCAATTGGAGCACAATAGTGACTCGTCTCACCAGAAAACAACTCTTGCTCATAGGACAAAAAACTGCATGTGACTCAACTCCATTTAGGACTGGGAAACAAACTCTAGCTCGCCTTACAAGAAGCACACTCTGCTTTTGAGAAAAGAGCACTCTTCTACTCTACTGTGTTTCCTTTGTGGTCTGAACAGTGAGCTTGCTCAGAACAAAAGAACTGTGCTTCCTACGCACACGGCCATATCTTGTTCAATTCTGCTTAGGAACCTGACAAGAACAGTAGATCCTCTTCAGTCCAATACACTGTACTTGCTGGGAACAGACGCCAGTGCTATTTGTCCTGTGTATAGCAATGGGAGCGCAATAGTGACTTTCCTTACCAGAAAACAACTCTTGCTTGTAGGACCAGAAACTGCATGTGATTCCACTCCATTTAGGACTGGGAAACAAACGCTAGCTGGCATTACAAGAAACACACTCTGTTTAGAAAAAAGAGCACTCTTCTACTCTACTGTGTTTCCTATAGGGTCCAAAGAGTGAGCTTGCTCAGAACAAAAGTACTGTGCTTCATACACACACGGAACATATGTAGTTCAACTCTGCTTAGGAAACTGACAATAATAGTAGTTCCTATTCAGTTCAATACACTGTCCTTGCTGGGAAAAGACGCGAGGGCTATTTGCCCTGTGTATGGCAATGGGAGCGCAATAGTGACTTTCCTTACCAGAAAACAACTCTTGTTCGTAGGACCAGAAACTGCATGTGATTCAACTCCATTTTGGACTAGGAAACAAACGCTAGCTCGCCTTACAAGGAACACACTCTGCTTTTGAGAAAAGAGCACTCTTCTACTCTACTGTGTTTCCTATAGGGCCAGAACAGTGAGCTTGCTCAGAACATAAGAACTGTGCTTCCTACACACACGGGCCATATCTAGTTCAACTCTGCTTAGGAAACTGACAAGAACAGTAGCTCCTCTTCAGTCCGATACACTGTACTTACTGGGAACAGACGCGAGTGATATTTGCACTGTATATAGCAATGGGAGCGCAATAGTGACTTTCCTTACCAGAAAATAACTCTTGCTCGTAGGACCAGAAACTACATGTGATTCCACTCCATTTAGGACTGGGAAACAAACGCTAGCTCGCGTTATACGAAACACACTCTGCTTTTTAGAAAAGAGCACTCTTTACTCTACTGTGTTTCCTATGAGGCCTGAACAGTTAGTTTGCTGAGAACAAAAGAACTGTGCTTCCTACACACACGGCCATATCTAGTTCAATTCTGCTTAGGAACCTGACAAGAACAGTAGATCCTCTTCATTCCAATACACTGTACTAGCTGGGAACAGACGCCAGTGCTATTTTCACTGTGTACGGCAATTGGAGCACAATAGTGACTCGTCTTACCAGAAAACAACTCTTGCTCATAGGACAAAAAACTGCATGTGACACAACTCCACTTAGGCCTGGGAAACAAACTCTAGCTTGCTTTACAAGAAACACACTCTGCTTTTGAGAAAAGAGCACTCTTCTACTCTACTGTGTTTCCTATAGGGCCAGAACAGTGAGCTTTCTCAGAAAAAAAGAACTGTGCTTCCTACACACACGTGCCACATCTAGTTCAACTCTGCTTAGGAAACTGACAAGAACAGTAGCTCCTCTTTAGTCCGATACACTGTACTTTCCTGGAACAGACGCCAGTGCTATTTGTCCTGTGTATGGCAATGGGAGCACAATGGTGACTTTCCTTACCATAAAACAACTCTTGTTCGTAGGACCAGAATCTGCATGTGATTCAACTCCATTTAGGACTAGGAAACAAACGCTAGCGCGCCTTACAAGAAACACACTCTGCTTTAGGGAAAAGAGCTCTCTTCTACTCTACTGTGTTTCCTGTGGCGTCCAAACAGTGAACTTGCTCAGAACAAAAGAACTGTGCTTCCTACACACACGGGCCATATCTAGTTCAACTCTGCTTAGGAAACTGACAAGAACAGTAGCTCCTGTTACAGTCCAATACACTGTACCTGCTGGGAACAGACGTGAGTGCTATTTGCACTGTGTATGGCAATGGGAGCGCAATATTGACTCTTCTTACCAGAAATCAACTCTTGCTCGTAGGAGCAGGAACTGCATGGGATTCAACTCCATTTATGACTGCGAAACAAACGCTAGCTTGCCTTACAAGGAGCACACCCTGCTTTAGAGAAAATAGCACTCTTCTACTCTACTGTGTTTCCTATGGGGCCAGAACAGTGAGCTTGCTGAGAACATAAGAACTGTGCTTCCTACACACACGGGCCATATCTAGTTCAACTCTGCTTAGGAAACTGACAAGAACAGTAGCTCCTCTTCAGTCCAATACACTGTACTTGCTGGGAACAGACGCGAGTGCTATTTGCACTGTGTATGGCAATGGGAGCGCAATAGTGACTTTCCTTACCAGAAAACAACTCTTGCTCGTAGGACCAGAAACAGCATGGGATTCCACTCCATTTAGGACTGGGAAACAAACGCTAGCTCGCCTTACAAGAAACACACTCTGATTTTGAGAAAAGAGCCCTCTTCTACTCTACTATGTTTCCTATGGGGTCCGAACAGTAAGCTTGCTCAGAAAAAAAGAACTGTGCTTCCTTCACTCACGGGCCATATCTAGTTCAACTCTGCTTAGGAAACTGAGAAGAACAGTAGCTCCTCTTCAGTCCAATACACTGTACTTGCTGGAAACAGACGGGAGGGCTATTTGCACTGTGTATGGCAATGGGAGTGCAATAGTGACTTTCCTTACCAAAAGACAACTCTTGCTCGTAGTACCAGAAACTGCATGGGATTCAACTCCATTTAGGACTGCGAAACAAACGCCAGCTCGCCTTACAAGAAACAAACTCTGCTTTAGAGAAAAGAGCACCCTTCTACTCTACTGTGTTTCCAATGGGGTCAAACAGTGAGCTTGCAAAGAACAAAAGAACTGTGCTTCCTACAAACACGGATCATATCTAGTTCAACTCTGCTTAGGAAACTGACAAGAACAGTAGCACCTATTTAGTCCAATACACTGTACTTGCTGGGAACAGAGGCGAGTGCTATTTGCACTGTGTATGGCAATGGGAGCACAATGTGACTTTCCTTACCAGAAAACAACTCTTGTTCGTAGGACCTGAAACTGCATGTGATTCAACTCCATTTAGGACTAGGAAACAAACGCTAGCTCGCCTTACAAGAAACACACTCTGCTTTTGAGAAAAGAGCACTCTTCTACTCTACTGTGTTTCCTATAGGGCCAGAACAGTGAGTTTGCTCAGAACATAAGAACTGTGCTTCCTACACACACGGGCCATATCTAGTTCAACTCTGCTTAGGAAACTGACAAGAACAGTAGCTCCTCTTCAGTCTGATACACTGTACTTGCTGGGAACAGACGCGAGTGCTATTTGCACTGTGTATGGAAATGGGAGAGCAATAGTGACTTTCCTTACCAGAAAACAACTCTTGCTTGTAGGACGACAATCTGCATGTGATTCAACTCCACTTAGGACTGGGAAACAAACGCTAGCTCGCCTTACAAGAAACACACTCTGCTTTGGAGAAAAGAGCACTCTTCTACTCTACTGTTTATCCAATCGGGTCCAAACAGTGAGCTTGCTCAGAACAAAAGAACTGTGCTTCCTACACACACGGATCATATCTAGTTCAATTCTGCTTAGGAACCTGACAAGAACAGTAGATCCTCTTCAGTCCAATACACTGTACTTGCTGGGAACAGACGCCAGTGCTATTTGTCCTGTGTATGGCAATGGCAGCGCAATAGTGACTCTTCTTACCATAAAACAAATCATGCTCGTAGGACCAGAAACTGAATGTGATTCAACTCCATTTAGGACTGGGAAACAAACGCTAGCTCGCCTTACAAGAAACACACTCTGCATTTGAGAAAAGAGCACTCTTCTTCTCTACTGTTTCCTATGGGGTCCGAACAGTGAGCTTGCTCAGAACAAAAGAACTGTGCTTTCTACACACACGGGCCATATCGAGTTCAACTGTGCTTAGGAAACTGACAAGAACAGTAGCTTCTCTTCAGTCCAATACACTTTACGTGCGGGTAACAGACGCGAGTGCTATTTGCACTGTGTATGGCAATTGGAGCACAATAGTGACTCGTCTTACCAGAAAACAACTCTTGCTCGTAGGACAAAAAACTGCATGTGACTCAACTCCATTTAGGACTGGGAAACAAACGCTAGCTCGCCTTACAAGAAACACACTCTGCTTTAGAGAAAAGAGCACTCTTCTACTCTACTGTGTTTCCTATAGGGCCAGAACAGTGAGCTTGCACAGAACATAAGAACTGTGCTTCCTACACACACGGGCCATATCTAGTTCAACTCTGCTTGGGAACCTGACAAGAACAGTAGCTCCTCTTCAGTCCAATACACTGTACTTGCTGGGAACAGACGCATGTAGTATTTGAACTTTGTATGGCAATGAGGCACAACAGTGTCTTTCCTTACCAGAAAACAACTCTTAATCATAGGACCAGAAACTGCATGTGATTCCACTCCATTTAGGACTGGGAAACAAACGCTAGCTCGCCTTACAAGAAACACACTCTGCTTTAGAGAAAACAGCACTCTTCTACTCTACTGTGTTTCCTATGGGGTCGAAACAGTGAGCTTGCTCAGAACAAAAGAACTGCGCTTCCTACACACACGAACCATATCTAGTTCAACTCTGCTTAGGAAACTGACAAGAACAGTAGCTCCTCTTCAGTCCGATACACTGTACTTGTTGGGAACAGACGCGAGTACTATTTGCACTGTGTATGGCATTGGGAGTGCAATAGTGACTTTCCTTACCAGAAAACAACTCTTGCTCCAAGGACCACAAAATGCATGTGATTCAACTCCATTTAGGACTGGGAAACAAATGCTAGCTCACCTTACATGAAACACACTCTGCTTTTGAGAAAAGAGCCCTCTTCTACTCTACTGTGCTTCCTATGGGGTCCGAACAGTGAGCTTGCTCAGAACAAAAGAACTGTGCTTCCTATACACACGGGCCATATCTAGTTCAACACTGCTTAGGAAAGTGACAAGAACAGTAGATCCTCTTCAGTCCAATACATTGTACTTGCTGGGAACAGACGCTAGTGCTATTTGTCCTGTGTATGGCAATGGCAGCGCAATAGTGACTCTTCTTACCAGAAAACAATTCTTGTTTGTAGGACCAGAAACTGCATGTGATTCAAATCCATTTAGGACTGGGAAACAAACACTAACTCGCCTTACAAGAAACACACTCTGCTTTTGAGAAACGAGCACTCTTCTACTCTACTGTGTTTCCTATGGGGTCCGAACAGTGAGCTTGCTCAGAACAAAAAAACCTGTTCTTCCTACACACACGGCCATATCTAGTTCAAGTCTGCTTAGGAACCTGACAAAAACAGTAGATCCTCTTCAGTCCAATACACTGTACTTGCTGCGAAACGACGCCAGTGCTATTTGTCCTGTGTATGGCAATGGCAGCACAATAGTGACTCTTCTTACCAGAAAACAACTCTTGCTCATAGTACCAGAAACTGCATGGGATTCAACTCCACTTAGGACTGGGAAACAAACGCTAGTTCGCCTTACAAGAAACACACTCTGCTTTTGAAAAAAGAGCACTCTTCTACTCCACTGTGTTTCCTATGAGGTACAAACAGTGAGCTTGCTCAGAACAAAAGAACTGTTCTTCCTACACACATGGCCCATATCTAGTTAAACTCTTTAGGAAACTGACAAGAACAGTAGCTCCTATTCAGTCCAATACATTGTACTTGCTGGGAACAGACGCGAATGCTATTTGCACTGTATAAGGCATTTGGAGCGCAATAGTGACTCTTCTTACCAGAAAACAACTCTTGCTCGTAGGACCAAAAACTGCATGTGACTCAACTCCATTCAGGACTGGAAAACAAATGCGAGCTCGCCTGACAAGAAACACACTCTGCTTCAGACAAGAGAGCACTCTTCTACTCTACTGTGTTTCCTATAGGGCCAGAACAGTGAGCTTGCTCAGAACAAAATAACTGTGCTTCCTACACACGGGCCATAACTAGTTCAACTCTGCTTAGGAAACTGACAAGAACAGTAGCTCTTCTTCAGTCCGATACACTGTACATGCTGGGAACAGACGCAAGTACTATTTGCACTGTGTATGGAGATGGGAGCGCAATAGTGACTTTACTTACCAGAAAACAACTCTTGCTCGTAGGACCAGAAACTGCATGTGATTCAACTCCATTTAGGACTGGGAAACAAATGCTAGCTCGCCTTACATGAAACACACTCTGTTTTTGAGAAAAGAGCACTCTTCTACTCTACTGTGTTTCCTATGTGGTCCGAACAGTGAGCTTGCTCAGAACAAAAGAACTGTGCTTCCTACACACATGGGCCATATCTAGTTCAATTCTGCTTAGGAAACTGACAAGAACAGTAGCTCCTCTTCAGTCCAATACACTGTACTTGCGGGGAACAGATGTGAGTGCTGTTTGCACTGTGTATGGCAATTGGAGCACAATATTGACTCGTCTTACCAGAAAACAACTCTTGCTCGTAGGACAAAAAACTGCATGTGACTCATCTCCATTTAGGACTGGGAAACAAACGCTAGCTCGCCTTACAAGAAACACACTCTGCTTTTGAGAAAAGAGCACTCTTCTACTCTACTGTGTTTCCTATGTGTTCGGAACAGTGAGCTTGCTCATAACAAAAGAACTGTGCTTCCTACACACACGGCCATATCTAGTTCAAGTCTGCTTAGGAACCTGACAAGAACATTAGATCCTCTTCAGTCCAATACACTGTACTTGCTGGGAACAGACGCCAGTGCTATTTGTCCTGTGTATGGCAATGGCAGCGCAATAGTGACTCTTCTTACCAGAAAACACCTCTTGCTCGTAGGACCAGAAACTGCATGTGATTCAACTCCATTTAGGACTGGCAAACAAACGCTAGCACGCTTTACAAGAAACACACTCTGCTTTTGAGAAAAGAGCACTCTTCTACTCTACTGTGTTTCCTATAGGGCCAGAACAGTGAGCTTGCTCAGAAAAAAAGAACTGTGCTTCCTATCCACACGGGCCATATCTAGTTCAACTCTGCCTAGGAAACTGACAAAAACAGTAGCTCCTCTTCAGTCCAATACACTGTAGTTGCTGGGAACAGACGCGAGAGCTATTTGCACTGTGTATGGCAAGGGGAGCGGAATAGTGACTTTCTTTACCAGAAAACAACTCTTGCTCTTAGGACCAGAAACTGCATGTGATTCAACTCCATTTAGGACTGGGAAACAAACGCTGGCTCGCCTTACAAGAAACACACTCTGCTTTAGAGAAAAGAGCACTCTTCTACTCTACTGTGTTTCCGATGGGGTCCGAACAGTGAGCTTGCTCAGAACAAAAGAACTGTGCTTCCTACACACACGGCCATACCTAGTTCAATTTTGCTTATAAACCTGACAAGAACAGTAGATCCTCTTCAGTCCAATACACTGTACTGCTGGGAACAGACAACAGTGCTATTTTTCATGTGTATGGCAATGGCAGCGCAATAGTGTCTCTTCTTACCAGAAAAAAACTCTTGCTCGTAGGAGCAGAAACTGCATGTGATTCAACTCCATTTAGGACTGGGAAACAAACGCTAGCTCGCCTTACAAGAATCACACTCTGCTTTTGAGAAAAGAGCACTGTTCTACTCTACCTTCTTTCCTAAAGGGCCAGAACAGTGAGCTTGCAGAGAACCAAAACTTTTCTTCCTACACACGGACCATATCTAGTTCCACTCTGCTTATGAAACTGACAAGAACAGTAGCTCCTTTTCAGTCCGATACACTGTACTTGCTGGGAACAGACGCGGGTGCTATTTGCACTGTGTATGGCAATGGGGGGACAATAGTGACTTCCTTATCAGAAAACAACTCTTGCTCGTAAGACCAGAAAATGCATGAGATTCAACTCCATTTAGGACTGGGAAACAAACGCTAGCTCGCCTTACAAGAAACACACTCTGCTTTTGAGAAAAGAGCACTCTTCTACTCTACTGTGTTTCCTATAGGGCCAGAACAGTGAGCTTGCTGAGAACAAAAGAACTGTGCTTCCTAAACACACGGACCATATCTAGTTCAACTCTACTTAGGAAACTGACAAGAACAGTAGCTTCTATTCTGTCCAATACACTGTACTTGCTGGGAACAGACGCGCGTGCTATGTGCACTGTGTATGGCAACTGGAGCGCAATAGTGACTCTTCTTACCAGAAAACAACTCTTACTCGTAGGACAAAAAACTGCATGTGACTCAAATCCATTTAGGACTGGGAAACAAACGCTAGCTCATATTACAAGAAACACACTCTGCTTTTGAGAAAAGAGCACTCTTCTACTCTACTGTGTTTCCTATAGGGCCAGAACAGTGAGCTTGCTCAGAACAAAAGAACTGTGCTTCCTACACACACGGGCCATATCTAGTTCAACTCTGCTTAGGAAACTGACAAGAACAGTAGCTCCTCTTCAGTCCAATACACTGTACTTGCTGGGAACAGACGCGAGTGCTATTTGCACTGTGTATGGCAATGGGAGCGCAATAGTGACTTTCCTTACCAGAAAACAACTCTTGCTCGTAGGACCAGAAACTGTATGTGATTCAACTCCATTTAGGACTGGGAAACAAATGCTAGCTCGCCTTACAAGAAACACAATCTGCTTTAGAGGAAAGAGCACTCTTCTACTCTACTGTGTTTCCGATGGGGTCCAAACAGTGAGCTTGCTCAGAACAAAAGAACTGTGCTTCCTACACACACGGCCATACCTAGTTCAATTCTGCTTATAAACCTGACAAGAACAGTAGATCCTCTTCAGTCCAATACACTGTACTTTCTGGGAACAGACGCGAGTACTATTTGCACTGTGTATGGCAATGGGAGCGCAATAGTGATTTCCTTACCATAAAACAACTCTTGCTCGTAGGACCAGAAACTGCACGTGATTCAACTCCATTTAGGACTGGGAAACAAATGCTAGCTCGCCTTCATGAAACACACTCTGCTTTTGAGAAAAGAGCACTCTTCTACTCTACTGTGTTTCCAATGGGGTCCGAACAGTGAGCTTGCTCAGAACAAAAGAACTGTGCTTCCTACACACACGGCCATATCTAGTTCAATTCTGATTAGGAACCTGACAAGAACTGTAGATCCTCTTCAGTCCAATACACTGTACTTGCTGGGAACATACGCCAGTGCTATTTGTCCTGTGTATGGCAATGGCAGCACAATAGTGACTATTCTTACCATAAAACAACTCTTGCTCGTAGGACCAGAAACTGCATGTGATTCAACTCCATTTAGGACTGGGAAAGAAACGCTAGCTCGCCTTACAAGAAACACACTCTGCTTTAGAGAAAAGAGCACTTCCTACTCTACTGTGTTTCCTATAGGGCCAGAACAGTGAGCTTGCTCAGAACAAAAGATCTGTGCTTCCTACACACACGGGCCATATCTAGTTCAACTCTGCTTTGGAAACTGACAAGAACAGTAGCTCCTCTTCAGTCCAATACACTGTACTTGCTGGGAACAGACGCCAGTGCTATTTGCACTGTGTATGGCAATGGGAGCTCAATAGTGACTTTCCTTATTAGAAAACAACTCTTGCTCGTAGGACCAGAAACTGTATGTGATGCAACTCCGTTTAGGACTGGGAAACAAATGCTAGCTCGCCTTACAAGAAACACAATCTGCTTTAGAGAAAAGAGCACTCTTCTACTCTACTGTGTTTCCGATGGGGTCCGAACAGTGAGCTTGCTCAGAACAAAAGAACTGTGCTTCCTACACACACCGACCATATCTAGTTCAACTCTGCTTAGGAAACTGACAAGAACAGTAGCTCCTACTCAGTCCAAACACTGTACTTGCTGGGAACCGACGCGAGTGCTATTTACACTGTGTATGGCAATGGGAGCACAATAGTGACTTTCCTTACCAGAAAACAACTCTTGCTCATAGGACCGGAAACTGCCTGTGATTGTACTCCATTAAGGACTAGTTAACAAACGCTAGCTTGCCTTACAAAAGAACTGTGCTTCCTAAACACACGGACCATATCTAGTTCAACTCTGCTTAGGAAACTGACAAGAACAGTAGCTTCTATTCTGTCCAATACACTGTACTTGCTGGGAACAGACGCGCGTGCTATTTGCACTGTGTTTGGCAATTGGAGCGCAATAGTGACTCTTCTTACCAGAAAACAACTCTTACTCGTAGGACAAAAAACTGCATGTGACTCAAATCCATTTAGGACTGGGAAACAAACGCTAGCTCATCTTACAAGAAACACACTCTGCTTTTGAGAAAAGAGCACTCTTCTACTCTACTGTGTTTCCTATAGGGCCAGAACAGTGAGCTTGCTCAGAACAAAAGAACTGTGCTTCCTACACACACGGGCCATATCTAGTTCAACTCTGCTTAGGAAACTGACAAGAACAGTAGCTCCTCTTCAGTCCAATACACTGTACTTTCTGCGAACAGACGCGAGTACTATTTGCACTGTGTATGGCATTAGGAGCACAATAGTGATTTCCTTACCATAAAACAACTCTTGCTCGTAGGACCAGAAACTGCATGTGATTCAAGTCCATTTAGGACTGGGAAACAAACGCTAGCTCGCCTTCATGAAACACAGTCTGCTTTTGAGAAAAGAGGGCTCTTCTACTCTACTGTGTTTCCAAGGGGGTCCGAACAGTGAGCTTGCTCACAACAAAAGAACTGTGCTTCCTACACACACGGCCATATCTAGTTCAATTCTGATTAGGAACCTGACAAGAACAGTAGATCCTCCTCAGGCCAATACACTGTACTTGCTGGGAACAGACGCCAGTGCTATTTGTCCTGTGTATGGCAATGGCAGCACAATAGTGACTATTCTTACCATAAAACAACTCTTGCTCGTAGGACCAGAAACTGCATGTGATTCAACTCCATTTCGGACTGGGAAAGAAACGCTAGTTCGCCTTACAAGAAACACACTCTGCTTTAGAGAAAAGAGCACTTCCTACTCTACTGTGTTTCCTATAGTGCCAGAACAGTGAGCTTGCTCAGAACAAAAGAACTGTGCTTCCTACACACACGGCCATATCTAGTTCAATTTTGCTTATAAACCTGACAAGAACAGTAGATCCTCTTCAGTCCAATACACTGTACTGCTGAGAACAGACAACAGTGCTATTTTTCCTGTGTATGGCAATGGCAGCGCAATAGTGTCTCTTCTTACCAGAAAAAAACTCTTGCTCGTAGGACCAGAAACTGCATGTGATTCAACTCCATTTAGGACTGGGAAACAAACGCTAGCTCGCCTTACAAGAAACACACTCTGCTTTTGAGAAAAGAGCACTGTTCTACTCTACTGTGTTTCCTATAGGGCCAGAACAGTGAGCTTGCTGAGAACAAAAGAACTGTGCTTCCTACACACACGGACCATATCTAGTTCAACTATGCTTTGGAAACTGAAAACAACAGTAGCTCCTATTCAGTCCAATACAATGTACTTGCTGGGAACAGACGCGAGTGCTATTTGCACTGTGTATGTCAATTGGAGCGCAATAGTGTCTCTCCTTACCAGAAAACAACTCTTGCTCGTAGGACCAGAAACTGCATGTGATTCAACTCCATTTAGGACTGGGAAACAAACTCTAGCTCGCCTTACAAGAAACACACTCTGCTTTTGAGAAAAGAGCACTCTTCTACTCTACTGTGTTTCTAATGGGGTCCAAACAGTGAGCTTGCTCAGAACAAAAGAACTGTGCTTCCTACACACGGGCCATATCTCGTTCAACTCTGCCTAGGAAACTGACAAGAACAGTAGCTCCTCTTCAGTCTGATACACTGTACTTGCTGGGAACAGACGCGAGTGCTATTTGCACTGTGTATTGCACTGGGAACACAATAGTGACTTCCTTACCAGGAAACAACTCTTGCTCGTAGGACCAGAAAATGCATGAGATTCAACTCCATTTAGGACTGGGAAACAAACGCTAGCTCGCCTTACAAGAAACACACTCTGCTTTTGAGAAAAGAGCACTCTTCTACTCTACTGTGTTTCCTATAGGGCCAGAACAGTGAGCTTGCTGAGAACAAAAGTACTGTGCTTCCTAAACACACGGACCATATCTAGTTCAACTCTGCTTAGGAACCTGAAGAACAGTAGATCCTCTTCAGTCCAATACACTGTACATGATGGGAACAGACGCCAGTGCTATTTGTCCTGTGTATGGCAATGGCAGCACAATAGTGACTCTTCTTACCAGAAAACAACTCTTGCTCGTAGGACCAGAAACTGCATGGGATTCAACTCCACTTAGGACTGGGAAACAAACGCTAGTTCGCCTTACAAGAAACACACTCTGCTTTTGAAAAAAGAGCACTCTTCTACTCCACTGTGTTTCCTATGGGGTACAAACAGTGAGCTTGCTCAGAACAAAAGAACTGTTCTTCCTACACACATGGCCCATATCTAGTTAAACTCTTTAGGAAACTGACAAGAACAGTAGCTCCTATTCAGTCCAATACATTGTACTTGCTGGGAACAGACGCGAGTGCTATTTGCACTGTATAAGGCATTTGGAGCGCAATAGTGACTCTTCTTACCAGAAAAAAACTCTTGCTCGTAGGACCAAAATCTGCATGTGACTCAACTCCATTCAGGACTGGGAAACAAATGCGAGCTCGCCTGACAAGAAACACACTCTGCTTCAGACAAGAGAGCACTCTTCTACTCTACTGTGTTTCCTATAGGGCCAGAACAGTGAGCTTGCTCAGAACAAAATAACTGTGCTTCCTACACACGGGCCATAACTAGTTCAACTCTGCTTAGGAAACTGACAAGAACAGTAGCTCCTCTTCAGTCCGATACACTGTACATGCTGGGAACAGACGCAAGTACTATTTGCACTGTGTATGGAGATGGGAGCGCAATAGTGACTTTACTTACCAGAAAACAACTCTTGCTCGTAGGACCAGAAACTGCATGTGATTCAACTCCATTTAGGACTGGGAAACAAATGCTAGCTCGCCTTCATGAAACACACTCTGCTTTTGAGAAAAGAGCACTCATCTACTCTACTGTGTTTCCTATGGGGTCCGAACAGTGAGCTTGCTCAGAACAAAAGAACTGTGCTTCCTACACACATGGGCCATATCTAGTTCAATTCTGCTTAGGAAACTCACAAGAACAGTAGCTCCTCTTCAGTCCAATACTCTGTACTTGCGGGGAACAGACGTGAGTGCTGTTTGCACTGTGTATGGCAATTGGAGCACAATATTGACTCGTCTTACCAGAAAACAACTCTTGCTCGTAGGACAAAAAACTGCATGTGACTCAACTCCATTTAGGACTGGGAAACAAACGCTAGCTCGCCTTACAAGAAACACACTCTGCTTTTGAGAAAAGAGCACTCTTCTACTCTACTGTGTTTCCTATGTGTTCCGAAAAGTGAGCTTGCTCATAACAAAAGAACTGTGCTTCCTACACACACGGCCATATCTAGTTCAAGTCTGCTTAGGAACCTGACAAGAACATTAGATCCTCTTCAGTCCAATACACTGTACTTGCTGGGAACAGACGCCAGTGCTATTTGTCCTGTGTATGGCAATGGCAGCGCAATAGTGACTCTTCTTACCAGAAAACACCTCTTGCTCGTAGGACCAGAAACTGCATGTGATTCAACTCCATTTAGGACTGGCAAACAAACGCTAGCACGCTTTACAAGAAACACACTCTGCTTTTGAGAAAAGAGCACTCTTCTACTCTACTGTGTTTCCTATAGGGCCAGAACAGTGAGCTTGCTCAGAAAAAAAGAACTGTGCTTCCTATCCACACGGGCCATATCTAGTTCAACTCTGCCTAGGAAACTGACAAAAACAGTAGCTCCTCTTCAGTCCAATACACTGTAGTTGCTGGGAACAGACGCGAGAGCTATTTGCACTGTGTATGGCAAGGGGAGCGGAATAGTGACTTTCTTTACCAGAAAACAACTCTTGCTCTTAGGACCAGAAACTGCATGTGATTCAACTCCATTTAGGACTGGGAAACAAACGCTGGCTCGCCTTACAAGAAACACACTCTGCTTTAGAGAAAAGAGCACTCTTCTACTCTACTGTGTTTCCGATGGGGTCCGAACAGTGAGCTTGCTCAGAACAAAAGAACTGTGCTTCCTACACACACGGCCATACCTAGTTCAATTTTGCTTATAAACCTGACAAGAACAGTAGATCCTCTTCAGTCCAATACACTGTACTGCTGGGAACAGACAATAGTGCTATTTTTCATGTGTATGGCAATGGCAGCGCAATAGTGTCTCTTCTTACCAGAAAAAAACTCTTGCTCGTAGGAGCAGAAACTGCGTGTGATTCAACTCCATTTAGGACTGGGAAACAAACGCTAGCTCGCCTTACAAGAATCACACTCTGCTTTTGAGAAAAGAGCACTGTTCTACTCTACCTTCTTTCCTAAAGGGCCAGAACAGTGTGCTTGCAGAGAACCAAAACTGTGCTTCCTACACACGGACCATATCTAGTTCCACTCTGCTTATGAATCTGACAAGAACAGTAGCTCCTTTTCAGTCCGATACACTGTACTTGCTGGGAACAGACGCGGGTGCTATTTGCACTGTGTATGGCAATGGGGGGACAATAGTGACTTCCTTATCAGAAAACAACTCTTGCTCGTAAGACCAGAAAATGCATGAGATTCAACTCCATTTAGGACTGGGAAACAAACTCTAGCTCGCCTTACAAGAAACACACTCTGCTTTTGAGAAAAGAGCACTCTTCTACTCTACTGTGTTTCTAATGGGGTCCAAACAGTGAGCTTGCTCAGAACAAAAGAACTGTGCTTCCTACACACGGCCATATCTAGTTCAACTCTGCTTCCGAATCTGACAAGAACAGTAGACCCTCTTCAGTCCAATACACTGTACATGCTGGGAACAGACGCGAGTGCTATTTGCCCTGTGTATGACAATGGGAGCACAATAGTGACTCTTCTTACCAGAAAACAACTCATGCTCGTAGGACCAGAGACTGCATGTGATTCATCTCCATTTATGACTAGGAAACAAACACTAGCTCGCCTTACAAGAAACACACTCTGATTTAGAGAAAAAAGCACTCTTTAACTCTACTGTGTTTCCTAAGAGGTCTGAACAGTGAACTTGCTGAGAACAAAAGAACTGTGCTTCCTACACACGGCCATACCTAGTTCAATTCTGCTTAGGAACCTGACAAGAACAGTAGATCCTCTTCAGTCCAATACACTGTACATGCTGTGAACAGACGCGAGTGCTATTTGCCCTGTGTATGACAATGGGAGCACAATAGTGACTCTTCTTACCAGAAAACAACTCTTGCTCGTAGGACCAGAGACTGCATGTGATTCAACTCCATTTAGGACTAGGAAACAAACACTAGCTCGCCTTACAAGAAACACACTCTGATTTAGAGAAAAAAGCACTCTTCTACTCTACTGTGTTTCCTAAGAGGTCTGAACAGTGAACTTGCTCAGAACAAAAGAACTGTGCTTCCTACACACGGCCATACCTAGTTCAATTCTGCTTAGGAACCTGACAAGAACAGTAGATCCTCTTCAGTCCAATACACTGTACTGCTGGGAACAGACAACAATGCTATTTGTCCTGTGTATGGCAATGGCAGCGCAATAGTGACTCTTCTTACCAGAAAACAACTCTTGCTCGTAGGACCAGAAACTGCATGGGATTCAACTCCATTTAGGATTGGGAAACAAACGCTAGCTCGCCTTACAAGAAACACACTCTGCTTTTGAGAAAAGAGCACTCTTCTACGCTACTGTGTTTCGTATAGGGCCAAAACAATGAGCTTGCTCAGAACAAAAGAACTGTGCTTCCTACACACACGGTCATATCTAGTCCAATTCTGCTTAGGAAACTGACAAGAATAGTAGATCCTCCTCAGTCCAATACACTGTACTTGCTGGGAACAGACGCGAGTGCTATTTGCCCTGTGTATGACAATGGGAGCACAATAGTGACTCTTCTTACCAGAAAACAACTCTTGCTCGTAGGACCAGAAACTGCATGTGATTCAACTCCATTTAGGACTGGGAAACAAACGCTAGCTCGCCTTACAAGAAACACACTATGCTTTTGAGAAAAGGGCACTCTTCTACTCTACTGTGTTTCCTATAGGGCCAGAAGAGTGAGCTTGCTGAGAACAAAAGAACTGTGCTTCCTAAACACACGGACCATATCTAGTTCAACTCTGCTTAGGAAACTGACAAGAACAGTAGCTTCTATTCTGTCCAATACACTGTACTTGCTGGGAACAGACGCGCGTGCTATTTGCACTGTGTATGGCAATTGGAGCGCAATAGTGACTCTTCTTACCAGAAAACAACTCTTACACGTAGGACAAAAAACTGCATGTGACTCAAATCCATTTAGGACTGGGAAACAAACGCTAGCTCATCTTACAAGAAACACACTCTGCTTTTGAGAAAAGAGCACTCTTCTACTCTACTGTGTTTCCTATAGGGCCAGAACAGTGAGCTTGCTCAGAAAAAAGAACTGTGCTTCCTACACACACGGGCCATATCTAGTTCAACTCTGCTTAGGAAACTGACAAGAACAGTAGCTCCTCTTCAGTCCAATACACTGTACTTTCTGGGAACAGACGCGAGTACTATTTGCACTGTGTATGGCATTGGGAGCGCAATAGTGATTTCCTTACCATAAAACAACTCTTGCTCGTAGGACCAGAAACTGCATGTGATTCAAGTCCATTTAGGACTGGGAAACAAACGCTAGCTCGCCTTCATGAAACACACTCTGCTTTTGAGAAAAGAGCACTCTTCTACTCTACTGTGTTTCCAAGGGGGTCCGAACAGTGAGCTTGCTCACAACAAAAGAACTGTGCTTCCTACACACACGGCCATCTCTAGTTCAATTCTGATTAGGAACCTGACAAGAACAGTAGATCCTCCTCAGGCCAATACACTGTACTTGCTGGGAACAGACGCCAGTGCTATTTGTCCTGTGTATGGCAATGGCAGCCCAATAGTGACTATTCTTACCATAAAACAACTCTTGCTCGTAGGACCAGAAACTGCATGTGATTCAACTCCATTTCGAACTGGGAAAGAAATGCTAGCTCGCCTTACAAGAAACACACTCTGCTTTAGAGAAAAGAGCACTTCCTACTCTACTGTGTTTCCTATAGTGCCAGAACAGTGAGCTTGCTCAGAACAAAAGAACTGTGCTTCCTACACACACGGCCATATCTAGTTCAATTTTGCTTATAAACCTGACAAGAACAGTAGATCCTCTTCAGTCCAATACACTGTACTGCTGGGAACAGACAACAGTGCTATTTTTCCTGTGTATGGCAATGGCAGCGCAATAGTGTCTCTTCTTACCAGAAAAAAACTCTTGCTCGTAGGACCAGAAACTGCATGTGATTCAACTCCATTTAGGACTGGGAAACAAACGCTAGCTCGCCTTACAAGAAACACACTCTGCTTTTGAGAAAAGAGCACTCTTCTACTCTACTGTGTTTCTAATGGGGTCCAAACAGTGAGCTTGCTCAGAACAAAAGAACTGTGCTTCCTACACACGGACCATATCTAGTTCAACTCTGCTTAGGAAACTGACAAGAACAGTAGCTCCTATTCTGTCCAATACACTGTACTTGCTGGGAAGAGACGCGAGTGCTATTTGCACTGTGTATGGCAATGGGAGCGCAATAGTGACTTTCCTTACCAGAAAACAACTCTTGCTCGTAGGACCAGAAACTGCATGTTATTCAACTCCATACTGTACTGGGAAACAAACGCTAGCTCGCCTTACAAGAAACACACTCTGCTTTTGAGAAAAGAGCACTCTTCTACTCTAATGTGGTTCCTATAGGGCCAGAACAGTGAGCTTGCTCAGAACAAAAGAACTGTGCTTCCTACACACGGCCATATCTAGTTCAACTCTGCTTCCGAATCTGACAAGAACAGTAGACCCTCTTCAGTCCAATACACTGTACATGCTGGGAACAGACGCGAGTGCTATTTGCCCTGTGTATGACAATGGGAGCACAATAGTGACTCTTCTTACCAGAAAACAACTCATGCTCGTAGGACCAGAGACTGCATGTGATTCATCTCCATTTATGACTAGGAAACAAACACTAGCTCGCCTTACAAGAAACACACTCTGATTTAGAGAAAAAAGCACTCTTTAACTCTACTGTGTTTCCTAAGAGGTCTGAACAGTGAACTTGCTGAGAACAAAAGAACTGTGCTTCCTACACACGGCCATACCTAGTTCAATTCTGCTTAAGAACCTGACAAGAACAGTAGATCCTCTTCAGTCCAATACACTGTACATGCTGTGAACAGACGCGAGTGCTATTTGCCCTGTGTATGACAATGGGAGCACAATAGTGACTCTTCTTACCAGAAAACAACTCTTGCTCGTAGGACCAGAGACTGCATGTGATTCAACTCCATTTAGGACTAGGAAAAAAACACTAGCTCGCCTTACAAGAAACACACTCTGATTTAGAGAAAAAAGCACTCTTCTACTCTACTGTGTTTCCTAAGAGGTCTGAACAGTGAACTTGCTCAGAACAAAAGAACTGTGCTTCCTACACACGGCAATACCTAGTTCAATTCTGCTTAGGAACCTGACAAGAACAGTAGATCCTCTTCAGTCCAATACACTGTACTGCTGGGAACAGACAACAATGCTATTTGTCCTGTGTATGGCAATGGCAGCGCAATAGTGACTCTTCTTACCAGAAAACAACTCTTGCTCGTAGGACCAGAAACTGCATGGGATTCAACTCCATTTAGGATTGAGAAACAAACGCTAGCTCGCCTTACAAGAAACACACTCTGCTTTTGAGAAAAGAGCACTCTTCTACGCTACTGTGTTTCGTATAGGGCCAAAACAATGAGCTTGCTCAGAACAAAAGAACTGTGCTTCCTACACACACGGTCATATCTAGTCCAATTCTGCTTAGGAAACTGACAAGAATAGTAGATCCTCCTCAGTCCAATACACTGTACTTGCTGGGAACAGACGCGAGTGCTATTTGCCCTGTGTATGACAATGGGAGCACAATAGTGACTCTTCTTACCAGAAAACAACTCTTGCTCGTAGGACCAGAAACTGCATGTGATTCAACTCCATTTAGGACTGGGAAACAAACGCTAGCTCGCCTTACAAGAAACACACTATGCTTTTGAGAAAAGAGCACTCTTCTACTCTACTGTGTTTCCTATAGGGCCAGAAGAGTGAGCTTGCTGAGAACAAAAGAACTGTGCTTCCTAAACACACGGACCATATCTAGTTCAACTCTGCTTAGGAAACTGACAAGAACAGTAGCTTCTATTCTGTCCAATACACTGTACTTGCTGGGAACAGACGCGCGTGCTATTTGCACTGTGTATGGCAATTGGAGCGCAATAGTGACTCTTCTTACCAGAAAACAACTCTTACACGTAGGACAAAAAACTGCATGTGACTCAAATCCATTTAGGACTGGGAAACAAACGCTAGCTCATCTTACAAGAAACACACTCTGCTTTTGAGAAAAGAGCACTCTTCTACTCTACTGTGTTTCCTATAGGGCCAGAACAGTGAGCTTGCTCAGAAAAAAGAACTGTGCTTCCTACACACACGGGCCATATCTAGTTCAACTCTGCTTAGGAAACTGACAAGAACAGTAGCTCCTCTTCAGTCCAATACACTGTACTTTCTGGGAACAGACGCGAGTACTATTTGCACTGTGTATGGCATTGGGAGCGCAATAGTGATTTCCTTACCATAAAACAACTCTTGCTCGTAGGACCAGAAACTGCATGTGATTCAACTCCATTTAGGACTGGGAAACAAACGCTAGCTCGCCTTCATGAAACACACTCTGCTTTTGAGAAAAGAGCACTCTTCTACTCTACTGTGTTTCCAAGGGGGTCCGAACAGTGAGCTTGCTCACAACAAAAGAACTGTGCTTCCTACACACACGGCCATATCTAGTTCAATTCTGATTAGGAACCTGACAAGAACAGTAGATCCTCCTCAGGCCAATACACTGTACTTGCTGGGAACAGACGCCAGTGCTATTTGTCCTGTGTATGGCAATGGCAGCCCAATAGTGACTATTCTTACCATAAAACAACTCTTGCTCGTAGGACCAGAAACTGCATGTGATTCAACTCCATTTCGAACTGGGAAAGAAATGCTAGCTTGCCTTACAAGAAACACACTCTGCTTTAGAGAAAAGAGCACTTCCTACTCTACTGTGTTTCCTATAGTGCCAGAACAGTGAGCTTGCTCAGAACAAAAGAACTGTGCTTCCTACACACACGGCCATATCTAGTTCAATTTTGCTTATAAACCTGACAAGAACAGTAGATCCTCTTCAGTCCAATACACTGTACTGCTGGGAACAGACAACAGTGCTATTTTTCCTGTGTATGGCAATGGCAGCGCAATAGTGTCTCTTCTTACCAGAAAAAAAACTCTTGCTCGTAGGACCAGAAACTGCATGTGATTCAACTCCATTTAGGACTGGGAAACAAACGCTAGCTCGCCTTACAAGAAACACACTCTGCTTTTGAGAAAAGAGCACTCTTCTACTCTACTGTGTTTCTAATGGGGTCCAAACAGTGAGCTTGCTCAGAACAAAAGAACTGTGCTTCCTACACACGGACCATATCTAGTTCAACTCTGCTTAGGAAACTGACAAGAACAGTAGCTCCTATTCTGTCCAATACACTGTACTTGCTGGGAAGAGACGCGAGTGCTATTTGCACTGTGTATGGCAATGGGAGCGCAATAGTGACTTTCCTTACCAGAAAACAACTCTTGCTCGTAGGACCAGAAACTGCATGTTATTCAACTCCATACTGTACTGGGAAACAAACGCTAGCTCGCCTTACAAGAAACACACTCTGCTTTTGAGAAAAGAGCACTCTTCTACTCTAATGTGGTTCCTATAGGGCCAGAACAGTGAGCTTGCTCAGAACAAAAGAACTGTGCTTCCTACACACGGCCATATCTAGTTCAACTCTGCTTCCGAATCTGACAAGAACAGTAGACCCTCTTCAGTCCAATACACTGTACATGCTGGGAACAGACGCGAGTGCTATTTGCCCTGTGTATGACAATGGGAGCACAATAGTGACTCTTCTTACCAGAAAACAACTCATGCTCGTAGGACCAGAGACTGCATGTGATTCATCTCCATTTATGACTAGGAAACAAACACTAGCTCGCCTTACAAGAAACACACTCTGATTTAGAGAAAAAAGCACTCTTTAACTCTACTGTGTTTCCTAAGAGGTCTGAACAGTGAACTTGCTGAGAACAAAAGAACTGTGCTTCCTACACACGGCCATACCTAGTTCAATTCTGCTTAGGAACCTGACAAGAACAGTAGATCCTCTTCAGTCCAATACACTGTACATGCTGTGAACAGACGCGAGTGCTCTTTGCCCTGTGTATGACAATGGGAGCACAATAGTGACTCTTCTTACCAGAAAACAACTCTTGCTCGTAGGACCAGAGACTGCATGTGATTCAACTCCATTTAGGACTAGGAAAAAAACACTAGCTCGCCTTACAAGAAACACACTCTGATTTAGAGAAAAAAGCACTCTTCTACTCTACTGTGTTTCCTAAGAGGTCTGAACAGTGAACTTGCTCAGAACAAAAGAACTGTGCTTCCTACACACGGCAATACCTAGTTCAATTCTGCTTAGGAACCTGACAAGAACAGTAGATCCTCTTCAGTCCAATACACTGTACTGCTGGGAACAGACAACAATGCTATTTGTCCTGTGTATGGCAATGGCAGCGCAATAGTGACTCTTCTTACCAGAAAACAACTCTTGCTCGTAGGACCAGAAACTGCATGGGATTCAACTCCATTTAGGATTGGGAAACAAACGCTAGCTCGCCTTACAAGAAACACACTCTGCTTTTGAGAAAAGAGCACTCTTCTACGCTACTGTGTTTCGTATAGGGCCAAAACAATGAGCTTGCTCAGAACAAAAGAACTGTGCTTCCTACACACACGGTCATATCTAGTCCAATTCTGCTTAGGAAACTGACAAGAATAGTAGATCCTCCTCAGTCCAATACACTGTACTTGCTGGGAACAGACGCGAGTGCTATTTGCCCTGTGTATGACAATGGGAGCACAATAGTGACTCTTCTTACCAGAAAACAACTCTTGCTCGTAGGACCAGAAACTGCATGTGATTCAACTCCATTTAGGACTGGGAAACAAACGCTAGCTCGCCTTACAAGAAACACACTATGCTTTTGAGAAAAGAGCACTCTTCTACTCTACTGTGTTTCCTATAGGGCCAGAAGAGTGAGCTTGCTGAGAACAAAAGAACTGTGCTTCCTAAACACACGGACCATATCTAGTTCAACTCTGCTTAGGAAACTGACAAGAACAGTAGCTTCTATTCTGTCCAATACACTGTACTTGCTGGGAACAGACGCGCGTGCTATTTGCACTGTGTATGGCAATTGGAGCGCAATAGTGACTCTTCTTACCAGAAAACAACTCTTACACGTAGGACAAAAAACTGCATGTGACTCAAATCCATTTAGGACTGGGAAACAAACGCTAGCTCATCTTACAAGAAACACACTCTGCTTTTGAGAAAAGAGCACTCTTCTACTCTACTGTGTTTCCTATAGGGCCAAAACAGTGAGCTTGCTCAGAAAAAAGAACTGTGCTTCCTACACACACGGGCCATATCTAGTTCAACTCTGCTTAGGAAACTGACAAGAACAGTAGCTCCTCTTCAGTCCAATACACTGTACTTTCTGGGAACAGACGCGAGTACTATTTGCACTGTGTATGGCATTGGGAGCGCAATAGTGATTTCCTTACCATAAAACAACTCTTGCTCGTAGGACCAGAAACTGCATGTGATTCAACTCCATTTAGGACTGGGAAACAAGCGCTAGCTCGCCTTCATGAAACACACTCTGCTTTTGAGAAAAGAGCACTCTTCTACTCTACTGTGTTTCCAAGGAGGTCCGAACAGTGAGCTTGCTCACAACAAAAGAACTGTGCTTCCTACACACACGGCCATATCTAGTTCAATTCTGATTAGGAACCTGACAAGAACAGTAGATCCTCCTCAGGCCAATACACTGTACTTGCTGGGAACAGACGCCATTGCTATTTGTCCTGTGTATGGCAATGGCAGCCCAAAGTGACTATTCTTACCATAAAACAACTCTTGCTCGTAGGACCAGAAACTGCATGTGATTCCACTCCATTTCGAACTGGGAAAGAAATGCTAGCTCGCCTTACAAGAAACACACTCTGCTTTAGAGAAAAGAGCACTTCCTACTCTACTGTGTTTCCTATAGTGCCAGAACAGTGAGCTTGCTCAGAACAAAAGAACTGTGCTTCCTACACACACGGCCATATCTAGTTCAATTTTGCTTATAAACCTGACAAGAACAGTAGATCCTCTTCATTCCAATACACTGTACTGCTGGGAACAGACAACAGTGCTATTTTTCCTGTGTATGGCAATGGCAGCGCAATAGTGTCTCTTCTTACCAGAAAAAAACTCTTGCTCGTAGGACCAGAAACTGCATGTGATTCAACTCCATTTAGGACTGGGAAACAAACGCTAGCTCGCCTTACAAGAAACACACTCTGCTTTTGAGAAAAGAGCACTCTTCTACTCTACTGTGTTTCCTATAGGGCCAGAACAGTGAGATTGCTGAGAACAAAAGAACTGTGCTTCCTACACACACGGACCATATCTAGTTCAACTATGCTTTGGAAACTGAAAACAACAGTAGCTCCTATTCAGTCCAATACAATGTACTTGCTGGGAACAGACGCGAGTGCTATTTGCACTGTGTATGTCAATTGGAGCGCAATAGTGTCTCTCCTTACCAGAAAACAACTCTTGCTCGTAGGACCAGAAACTGCATGTGATTCAACTCCATTTAGGACTGGGAAACAAACTCTAGCTCGCCTTACAAGAAACACACTATGCTTTTGAGAAAAGAGCACTCTTCTACTCTACTGTGTTTCTAATGGGGTCCAAACAGTGAGCTTGCTCAGAACAAAAGAACTGTGCTTCCTACACACGGGCCATATCTCGTTCAACTATGCCTAGGAAACTGACAAGAACAGTAGCTCCTCTTCAGTCTGATACACTGTACTTGTTGGGAACAGACGCGAGTGCTATTTGCACTATGTATGGCACTGGGAACGCAATAGTGACTTCCTTACCAGAAAACAACTCTTGTTCGTAGGACCAGAAAATGCATGAGATTCAACTCCATTTAGGACTGGGAAACAAACGCTAGCTCGCCTTACAAGAAACACACTCTGCTTTTGAGAAAAGAGCACTCTTCTACTCTACTGTGTTTCCTATAGGGCCAGAACTGTGAGCTTGCTGAGAACAAAAGTACTGTGCTTCCTAAACACACGGACCATATCTAGTTCAACTCTGCTTAGGAACCTGACAAGAACAGTAGATCCTCTTCAGTCTAATACACTGTACATGATGGGAACAGACGCCAGTGCTATTTGCCCTGTGTATTTCAATGGGAGCACAATAGTGACTCTTCTTACCAGAAATCAACTCTTGCTCGTAGGACCAGAAACTGCATGTGATTCAACTCCATTTAGGACTGTGAAACAAACTCTAGCTCGCCTTACAAGAAACACACTCTGCTATTGAGAAAAGAGCACTCTTCTACTCTACTGTGTTTCTAATGGGGTCCAAACAGTGAGTTTGCTCAGAACAAAAGATCTGTGCTTCCTACACACGGGCCATATCTCGTTCAACTCTGCCTAGGAAACTGACAAGAACAGTAGCTCCTCTTCAGTCTGATACACTGTACTTGCTGGGAACAGACGCAAGTGCTATTTGCACTGTGTATGGCACTGGGAACGCAATAGTGACTTCCTTACCAGAAAACAACTCTTGCTCGTAGGACCAGAAAATGCATGAGATTCAACTCCATATAGGACTGGGAAACAAACGCTAGCTCGCCGTACAAGAAACACACTCTGCTTTTGAGAGAAGAGCACTCTTCTACTCTACTGTTTTTCCTATAGGGCCAGAACAGTGAGCTTGCTGAGAACAAAAGAACTGTGCTTCCTAAACACACGGACCATATCTAGTTCAACTCTGCTTAGGAAACTGACAAGAACAGTAGCTACTATTCTGTCCAATACACTGTACTTGCTGGGAAGAGACGTGAGTGCTATTTGCACTGTGTAGGGCAATTCGAGCGCAATACTGACTCTTCTTACCAGAAAACAACTCTTGCTTGTAGGAGCAAAAACTGCATGTGACTCAACTCCATTTTGGACTGGGAAACAAATGCTAGCTCGCCTTACAAGAAACACACTCTGCTTTTGAGAAAAGAGCACTCTTCTACGCTACTGTGTTTCGTATAGGGCCAAAACAATGAGCTTGCTCAGAACAAAAGAACTGTGCTTCCTACACACACGGTCATATCTAGTCCAATTCTGGTTAGGAAACTGAAAAGAATAGTAGATCCTCTTCATTCCAATACACTGTACTTGCTGGGAACAGACGCGAGTGCTTATTTGCCCTGTGTATGAAAATGGGAGCGCAATAGTAACTCTTCTTACCAGAAAACAACTCTTGCTGGTAGGACCAGAAACTGCATGAGATTCAACTCCATTTAGGACTGGGAAACAAACGCTAGCTCGCCTTACAAGAAAAACACTCTGCTTTTGAGAAAAGAGCACTCTTCTACTCTAATGTGTTTCCTATAGGGCCAGAACAGTGAGCTTGCTCAGAACAAAAGAACTGTGCTTCCTACACACGGCCATATCTAGTTCAACTCTGCTTACGAACCTGACAAGAACAGTAGACCCTCTTCAGTCCAATACACTGTACATGCTGGGAACAGACGCGAGTGCTATTTGCCCTGTGTATGACAATGGGAGCACAATAGTGACTCTTCTTACCAGAAAACAACTCTTGCTCGTAGGACCAGAGACTGCATGTGATTCATCTCCATTTAGGACTAGGAAACAAACACTAGCTCGCCTTACAAGAAACACACTCTGATTTAGAGAAAAAAGCACTCTTCTACTCTACTGTGTTTCCTAAGAGGTCTGAACAGTGAACTTGCTCAGAACAAAAGAACTGTGCTTCCTTCACACACGGACATACCTAGTTCAATTCTGCTTAGGAACCTGACAAGAACAGTAGATCCTCTTCAGTCCAATACACTGTACATGCTGGGAACACACGAGAGTGGTATTTGCACTGTGTATGTCAATGGGAGCGCAATAGTGACTTTCCTTACCAGAAAACAACTCTTGCTCATAGGACCAGAAACTGTATGTGATTCAACTCCATTTAGGACTGGGAAACAAATGCTAGCTCACCTTACAAGAAACACAATCTGCTTTAGAGAAAAGAGCACTCTTCTACTCTACTGTGTTTCCGATGGGGTCCGAACAGTGAGCTTGCTCAGAACAAAAGAACTGTGCTTCCTACACACACGGCCATATCTAGTTCAATTTTGCTTATAAACCTGACAAGAACAGTAGATCCTCTTCAGTCCAATACACTGTACTGCTGGGAACAGACAACAGTGCTATTTTTCCTGTGTATGGCAATGGCAGCGCAATAGTGTCTCTTCTTACCAGAAAAAAACTCTTGCTCGTAGGACCAGAAACTGCATGTGATTCAACTCCATTTAGGACTGGGAAACAAACGCTAGCTCGCCTTACAAGAAACACACTCTGCTTTTGAGAAAAGAGCACTGTTCTACTCTACTGTGTTTCCTATAGGGCCAGAACAGTGAGCTTGCTGAGAACAAAAGAACTGTGCTTCCTACACACACGGACCATATCTAGTTCAACTATGCTTTGGAAACTGAAAACAACAGTAGCTCCTATTCAGTCCAATACAATGTACTTGCTGGGAACAGACGCGAGTGCTATTTGCACTGTGTATGTCAATTGGAGCGCAATAGTGTCTCTCCTTACCAGAAAACAACTCTTGCTCGTAGGACCAGAAACTGCATGTGATTCAACTCCATTTAGGACTGGGAAACAAACTCTAGCTCGCCTTACAAGAAACACACTCTGCTTTTGAGAAAAGAGCACTCTTCTACTCTACTGTGTTTCTAATGGGGTCCAAACAGTGAGCTTGCTCAGAACAAAAGAACTGTGCTTCCTACACACGGGCCATATCTCCTTCAACTCTGCCTAGGAAACTGACAAGAACAGTAGCTCCTCTTCAGTCTGATACACTGTACTTGCTGGGAACAGACGCGAGTGCTATTTGCACTGTGTATGGCACTGGGAACGCAATAGTGACTTCCTTACCAGAAAACAACTCTTGCTCGTAGGACCGGAAAATGCATGTGTTTCAACTCCATTTAGGACTGGGAAACAAACGCTAGCTCGCCTTACAAGAAACACACTCTGCTTTTGAGAAAAGAGCACTCTTCTACTCTACTGTGTTTCCTATAGGGCCAGAACAGTGAGCTTGCTGAGAACAAAAGAACTGTGCTTCCTAAACACATGGACCATATCTAGTTCAACTCTGCTTAGGAAACTGACAAGAACAGTAGCTCCTATTCTGTCCAATGAACTGTACTTGCTGGGAAGTGACGCGAGTGCTATTTGCACTGTGTATGGCAATTCGAGCGCAATAGTGACTCTTCTTACCAGAAAACAACTCTTGCTTGTAGGAGCAAAAACTGCATGTGACTCAACTCCATTTTGGACTTGGAAACAAAGGATAGCTCGCCTTACAAGAAACACACTCTGCTTTTGAGAAAAGAGCACTCTTCTACGCTACTGTGTTTCGTATAGGGCCAAAACAATGAGCTTGCTCAGAACAAAAGAACTGTGCTTCCTACACACACGGTCATATCTAGTCCAATTCTGCTTAGGAAACTGACAAGAATAGTAGATCCTCCTCAGTCCAATACACTGTACTTGCTGGGAACAGACGCGAGTGCTATTTGCCCTGTATGACAATGGGAGCACAATAGTGACTCTTCTTACCAGAAAACAACTCTTGCTCGTAGGACCAGAAACTGCATGAGATTCAACTCCATTTAGGACTGGGAAACAAACACTAGCTCGCCTTACAAGAAACACACTCTGCTTTAGAGAAAAGAGCACTTTCTACTCTACTGTGTTTCCTATAGGGCCAGAAGAGTGAGCTTGCTCAGAACAAAAGAACTGTGCTTCCTACACACACGGGCCATATCTAGTTCAACTCTGCTTTGGAAACTGACAAGAACAGTAGCTCCTCTTCAGTCCAATACACTGTACTTGCTGGGAACAGACGCGAGTGCTATTTGCACTGTGTATGGCAATGGGAACGCAATAGTGACATTCCTTACCAGAAAACAACTCTTGCTCTTAGGACCAGAAACTGTATGTGATTCAACTCCATTTCGGACTGGGAAACAAATGTTAGCTCGCCTTACAAGAAACACAATCTGCTTTAGAGAAAAGAGCACTCTTCTACTCTACTGTGTTTCCGATGGGGTCCGAACAGTGAGCTTGCTCAGAACAAAAGAACTGTGCTTCCTACACACACGGCCATATCTAGTTCAATTTTGCTTATAAACCTGACAAGAACAGCAGATCCTCTTCAGTCCAATACACTGTACTGCTGGGAACAGACAACAGTGCTATTTTTCCTGTGTATGGCAATGGCAGCGGAATAGTGTCTCTTCTTACCAGAAAAATACTCTTGTTCATAGGAGCAGAAACTGCATGTGATTCAACTCCATTTAGGACTGGGAAACAAACGCTAGCTCGCCTTACAAGAAACACACTCTGCTTTTGAGAAAAGAGAACTGTTCTACTCTACTGTGTTTCCTATAGGGCCAGAACAGTGAGCTTGCTGAGAACAAAAGAACTGTGCTCCTACACACACGGACCATATCTATTTCAACTATGCTTTGGAAACTGAAAACAACAGTAGCTCCTATTCAGTCCAATACAATGTACTTGCTGGGAACAGACGCGAGTGCTATTTGCACTGTGTATGTCAATTGGAGCACAATAGTGTCTCTCCTTACCAGAAAACAACTCTTGCTCGTAGGACCAAAAACTGCATGTGACTCAACTCAATTTAGGACTGGGAAACAAACGCTAGCTCTCCTTACAAGAAACACACTCTGCTTTAGAGAAAAGAGCACTCTTCTACTCTACTGTGTTTCCTATAGGGCCAGAACAGTGAGCTTGCTCAGAACAAAAGAACTGTGCTTCCTACACACACGGCCATATTTAGTTGAACTCTGCTTAGGAACCTGACAAGAACAGTAGATCCTCTTCAGTCCAATACACTGTACATGATGGGAAAAGACGCCAGTGCTATTTGCCCTGTGTATTTCAATGGGAGCACAATAGTGACTCTTCTTACCAGAAATCAACTCCTGCTCGTAGGACCAGAAACTTCATGTGATTCAACTCCATTTAGGATTGGGAAACAAACTCTAGCTCGCCTAACAAGAAACACACTCTGCTTTTGAGAAAAGAGCACTCTTCTACTCTACTGTGTTTCTAATGGGGTCCAAACAGTGAGCTTGCTCAGAACAAAAGAACTGTGCTTCCTACACACGGGCCATATCTCGTTCAACTCTGCCTAGGAAACTGACAAGAACAGTAGCTCCTCTTCAGTCTGATACACTGTACTTGCTGAGAACAGACGCGAGTGCTATTTGCACTGTGTATGGCACTGGGAACGCAATAGTGACTTCCTTACCAGAAAACAACTCTTGCTCGTAGGACCAGAAAATGCATGAGATTCAACTCCATATAGGACTGGGAAACAAACGCTAGCTCGCCATACAAGAAACACACTCTGCTTTTGAGAAAAGAGCACTCTTCTACTCTACTGTGTTTCCTATAGGGCCGGAACAGTGAGCTTGCTGAGAACAAAAGAACTGTGCTTCCTAAAAACACGGTCATATCTAGTTCAATTCTGCTTAGGAAACTGACAAGAATAGTAGATCCTCTTCAGTCCAATACACTGTTCTTGCTGGGAACAGACGCGAGTGCTATTTGCCCTGTTTATGAAAATGGGAGCACAATAGTGACTCTTCTTACCAGAAAACAACTCTTGCTCATAGGACCAGAAACTGCATGTGATTCAACTCCATTTAGGACTGGGAAACAAACGCTAGCTCGCCTTACAAGAAACACACTCTGCTTTTGAGAAAAGAGGACTGTTCTACTCTACTGTGTTTCCTATAGGGCCAGAACAGTGAGCTTGATCAGAACAAAAGAACTGTGCTTCCTACACACACGGCCATATCTAGTTCAACTCTGCTTAGGACCCTGACAAGAACAGTAGATCCTCTTCAGTCCAATACACTGTACATGATGGGAACAGACGCCATTGCTATTTGCCCTGTGTATTTCAATGGGAGCACAATAGTGACTCTTCTTACCAGAAAACAACTCTTGCTCGTAGGACCAGAAACTGCATGTGATTCAACTCCATTTAG